>NC_088861.1:22996711-23298211 GCF_963853765.1 Magallana gigas
GACGGCTAGAACACCCGCAGGAAGCACAAAACACCATCATGTCCCGTTATCGCCAATTTAATAGGTGATAATTAGTTTAATTGTCGTTTAAATTTAATCCAATTACAAAGATGGCTAACAGCACCTTCTCGCTCGAGGTCGCATATGACGTTACACATCATGGCGGGTAGATCGAGAGAGAAAATATGCATATCGCAACATTTGAATTTCATCGCTTTCAAACTCACGAATTAGCCAGATTATTTTATGAAAACGATAATAAACTTCATTTTTAATGAGTATAGAATGATTTTATTTTAAAAATTCCGAAAATTGAAAAACATGCAATATGTCCTTTAAAACAATGAATATCAACTGGTATACTATATAGCAAGAAATTAACTTGCAGAGTTAATTTTGCTATGTTCGCTGAAATAAAAATATTAAGCACTTTCACTTGGCATTTTTAAAAAAATATAATTTAGGCCACATTTAAAATGCCAAGTTAAAGTGCTTTTTTAAAGCCTGTTTGTTCAACACAAGTAAAATTTTATGTCTCATTTTGTTTCTGAAATACAAGATGAAGCTCTTACATTTAGTCAATTGAATGAAATTGAAAGTTCTAGAAAGTTGAATGAATGGCAGTCAATAATCAGTAATTTTTCTATCGCTTATCAATAATATCCAAATTTCACTCCTTTCTCTTAGCAAGAATTACTTATTTTCCCCCAATTCATCTTCTCTAACAACCCCTTCAAAAAGGTAAAAAATCAATTAGAAAAAATTGCTGATATTTTAATTTAAAAAAAGGAATTTAGCTCTAAAACTGTGGAAATCAAAAGATAGAATTAATTTTTAGAAATAAAATAATAAAACTTAAACCGTAGATTCCTTATTTTATGCCAGCACTTAATTCTATGACTCAACCGTTTTGCATCAAATCGTAAGAATATATTATTGCAAACGCCAAATTTTTTATCATAGTTTTATCTAGTTCACATCTGTCAGAAAAACAAAAGCAATTAAAATCTGCGAGATGTGCTTTTCCCAATTTTACACTGATATTAATTCCTTGCATTTAATCTTTAATAATAGTTTTTCCCAATTTGGCCAAAATGTAGCCAATTTTTCCCAATTCAATAGCTACAGGCCCCTTTTTACAAATAAATTTAGAAAAATTATTTTTCAATTGACTGAATGGCAGGTAAGAGCTTCATTCTGTGAGAAAAATCAAAGTACCAGTAGATGATGTAAAGGAATGGTTTGTGCTCTTTTGAAACTTTACATTCCTGCATCTTTCAGGATCACAGGTCCTGATGCTGATTATATCTACTATGAGGGAGTAGTTTATATACCAAAGACAGTTACCAGTCAAAATTTCTACTACAATTACTATGTGTTGCCAAATGGTATGGTTGACTGGCAGTATTGGGAATTTTTCTATGATCAAAAAGATAATAAATGCTGTGCTCCAAGAGAACTCAGTCAAATACCACAAAATGCAGGTAATTGAACATTCATATAGGACTGTATGGTATGTAATATTTGAGAGATATAATAATTGATGCACTATCATGTGATGGAAACACTTTAGTATCAAAACTTTTTAAGCAACCCTATTCAAAACAACACTTGAATTATTTCTTGACACTCCCAGGACTCTAAAATTTTATCAATAGAAGAGCCAAATAAAATTTTTTCGTCCGTCTGTCCGTCTGTCTGTCCGTCCGTCCGTCCGTCTGTAAACTTTGTACATTTTGAACTTCTTCTCTAAAACCGCTGTTCCAATTTCAACCAAATTTGGCACAAAGCATCCTTATGGGAGGGCGAATATAAATTGCAGAAATAAAAGTCCGATCTGTATTCAAAGCGGAGAAAACCTTGAAACTGTAGAAAAAGGGGGGTGCATTTTTAAAAATCTTCTTCTCAAGAACTACCGAGGCAAATTCAACGTAGTTTAGCATAAATTATCCTTATGGGAAGGAAAATATAAATTGCAAAAATTAAGTGCTAATTCTGTTTCAAATCTGAGTTATAACGAAAATAATAATAAAGGAAAGGCGTATTTCAGCTTAGCGTTGGCATCTGGTAAAATGGGTAGGCAAGACTTGGTCTGGGCAAAACAAAAGATTGGCAGTTATTAATCTGCGAATCTCATTAAAATGTCAGGATATTTGATGGACCAGTATATTTGTATTCGCTGTAAATATTGTGCAAAATAATGCGTATTTGGAATTGACGATTGTCGATCTGCCTCGGCTTTTATTTTGCCACGGCCCGGGTTTGCATACCCATTTTACCAAGACTCGTATTCCATACTTCTAAAACGAGGTTCTTTGTTTAAAGCAGCCATGACATTATACGAAAAAGGGTCGATCTGACTATGATGAATTTGCTTGCTATGCAACAGTTTGTGTATGAAGGGAAATTTTTGAAACAAGCAAAATATATTGGTGCCGATTTTGTGAAGTAAATTGAGGCTAAATATTTCAATGCGTTGACAGTTTTCACACATGACGTTGGTGTTAGCTTGTTCTGATTTTCGTTTCGTTTTCATTATGCTTTGTAACCTGGGAACTATCGTCTGTATTTCGTGATTTTTACGTATCAAATCAGAGACTTCGGTAAATCAAACAGTTAACTGTTTACCTGCGCAAATTAAGCAAAATCTGATGTATAAAAAAAAGTACTGAAATACAATTCATTCTATCGGTAATTCGGCAGTATATTTTGCGTAATAGTAGATTAATGCAATAGGTTTTGTTGAGATGCTCGGCATTTTCTCGAGTTTATTCAGTTTAAATAGAGTTTGATATCGCTGACGGAAATATGTAGGTATATACATGTATATATATGATTCATTTCGAAAAAATAAATTGTGTTCTTTATTTGTTATAGTGCATGTTTCTTGTGTTTAATTGTTTACAATTTCTATTTACTAACCATATTTGAGTGTTAAGCTTCGAATTATAAGCAAGATACAGAGATTTGCTCACAATTCTATGTTTGTACACAGATCTTAAAAACTAAAGATTAAAAAAGTAAAAAGTTTGTCAATATTTATTAAGAAAATTTTCATAGTCTGTTCTTCCAGAAACCAACTTTAACAACTAATTGTATTGTAAACTTAACATTTTTTCGTCATTATTACTCCTACTGTACATGTGATCCTGGACTGTGTTTATGTACATTTGTATAAACTGATTTTGAACCTCAAATACCAGTGAACTGGTCTTGAGTGAATAAAAGAGTTGAAAATCTTAGACCATTCTTTTTTTTCCATTTTAAATGCTGAATAGGAAATACCAAGTTAAAAATCTTAAGCTGAATGTAAAAACTCATGTGAACAAAATATGACTCAAACTTAGGCGAACTGTGAGCTCTGTATCTTGCTTTTAATTCTACGATTGACGCTGAAATTTTGGTTGATTATTAGAAATTCTACATGAATTAGAGTATGTTAAATACTTTTCAAACACGAGTAAATAAAAACGACATCTTTAAAACAGTTTCCATAGTTCTGACACATTTCTGTTGCGGGGATAAAGTAATTATCGCTATTCCTAAGAAAATATCAAAGCGAAAAATTATCCTGGTTTGTACGCGAGGTAAATAACAGTCATTTAATTATAATGGAGAAGACAAATTAAATTTTTGAATGTTTTAAATTTGAGGAATTGAGCACATTGAGGTACAATTTCCTTCTTCACATCTATACATGTAGTATTTTTTAAATAAAATACAATTACTATTATATTTATTTTTTTAAAATACAATAACTAGTAAGTAGTTGATGAAAAAAATGTACCTATATGCTCTCATATATTTTGATCGCTTTACAAAGGGGGGGGGGGGGGGGGGGGCAGAACGAATATATACAGGGAATTGGAAGTTAACAACTTAACAGACTACACCTACCAAATGTTTAGTTTTATATCTTGTGTAGGATTTTCTTATTGTGGTAAAAAATAGTATCTCATGAAGGTACAATGTTAAAGATTACGTGTATGCAAAAATAAGTGTAAAATTCGAATACTTGACAATATTTATTTCTTGTTATTCTACCGAGGGACCATATGGCACAATATCTTTTGAACGCCCATTGTTGCTCAGGTGAGCGATGTGGCCCCATGGGCCTCTTGTTTTTAAAAATCCCACTAGGATGGTAATGCATTTTAAAAGACCGCGACTGAAAAATTACATCTTGTGGTTCAAGTGGGAGATTTCAGCAAGAAATTCTGTTTTTTCACTTTGATAACTAGCACTGCTCATCCCTGGCTCCATGATGTGAAAATAGAAAGTACTGCAGTGAATATCTAAGCTTAGATTTTTAGCTCGTCAACAAACAAAGTCGGGGGGAGCTTATACTATACCCTCAGCCTCGGCGTCTAGACCTGGTTAAAGTTTTTGGTGCAGGTCCAGTGTCTGAGTTATTAGCTCATCTGAGCTGAAAGCTCCAGTAAGCTTTTTTAATCAAAATTTGTCCGTTAATGTCTGTTGTCATTGTCGTTGTTGTAAACTTTTCACATTTTCATCTTCTTCTCCAGAACCACTGGGCAGATTACAACTAAACTTGGCACAAAGCATTACTGGTTGAAGGGGATTCAAGTTTGTTCAAATGAAGGGCAACACCGTCTTTAAAGGGGAGATAATTTAGAATTATTGAAAATTTGTTAGAGTAGAGCAGGGCCACAATATGGGGAGATAAACTTTTACAAAGGAATATATATAGAGAGAAAATCTTTAAAAATCTTCTTCTCAAAAACTATTAGGCCAGGAAAGCCTAAATTTGAGTGGAAGCATCCTCAGATAGTACAGATTCAAGTTTGTTTAAATCATAATCCCCGGGGGAAGTGTGAGGCCACAGTGGGGGATAAATTTTTACATAGGAATATATAGAGAAAATCTTCAAAAATCTTCTTTTTAAAAACTATTAGGCCAGAAAAGCTTTAACTTGTGTGGAGGCATCCTCAGGTAGTTAGTGTAAATTCAAGTTTGCTAAATCATAGTCCCTGGGGGATAGGGCGGGGCGGCAATGGCGGAATGAATTTTTATATAGGAATATATAGAGAAAATCTTTAAAAATATTCTGTGAAAGTTTTCAGTCAAAAAAGCAGTGACTTGTGTGAAAGCACAGGTTGTGCAGATTAAAGTTTTATGAAACCATGTTTCCCTAGAGAAAAGTGGGGCCACAAAATGGGGGGGGGGGGTATATAGGAATAGAGCAAAATATTCTTACAGGTACAACAAAAGGGGCTTGGTATTTACCCCCAAAAAATATGTGGATAAAAATTGGCAGAATTTATATTTTTTTTTAGCAAGATCAACTGTACTTAGTTGTCAAGATATTTTGATTTTGATACTGTTATGCTAATTTGATCAGAGGTAAGGCTATTGTTGCACAGGTGGGTGAGCGATGTGGCCCCTGCGCCTCTTGTTAATTGTCCTATCTTCACTTAACCTGCATGGATGATGCATCTGGTCCTACATATGGACATGAAAGACTTGGATGCTGAGTCTGAGCCATTAATTTTAGATGCTGGAGAAGGTTAAGGTGTTTGGAACAGGTTAAAGTTTTTGGTGCAGGTGCCCTTTGATGGCCATACTTAAGTTACTTCTGGTCCTACCTTCACCATACTTGCATGCATGGTGCATCTTGTGATACTGATAAACCCCACAGCCTTGGATGGTGAATCTGAGCCATAGGTTTCAGATTCTGGATCAAGTTAAGGTTTTTGGAGCTGGTTAAAGTTTTTGGGGAAGGTGCCCTTTGATGACTATCTCAGTTACTACTGGTCTTATCTTCACCATTCATGCATGGATGGTGTGTCTTATGATACTTATACAGTTGACAGGCTTAAATGCTGGATCTGAGCCTTAGGTTTCTGATGCTGAAGGATGATGATGTGTTTGTAGCTAATTAAAATTTTTGGAGCAGGTGCCCTTTGATGACTATAAGATATTACTGGCCCTATTTTCACCATACTTGCATGGTTGCTGCATCTTGTGATACTAATGCACCCCACAGCCCTGGATGCTGAATCTGAACCATTTGTTTTGGATGCAGGATGAGGTTAAGGTTTTTGTAAATAATTGTACTTATTCAAACTTGCATGGTTGATTTAACTTTATAAATGAATCACAGAGGTAGCTTCAAATACTGAGAGTGATCTTGATTTTCCAGATGCTTAGGCAGGTTTAAATTGTGTAAGGGTCTTGGGGCTGGTTACAAAATGAAGAAATTTTGTTCATACCTAGTCAGACTTAAACAGACTTAATATAAACTGGGTGTGTAAATAGAGATAGCTTCAGATATAGAGCTTGATCGAGATTATCTAGATGCTGGAGCAGGTGTAAGTTTTTGGGAAGTTTAATACAGGTTTGATGGTTTGAAAAAAAAAATTGTCTTGACTAACTTTCATGGTCCTACCCCACTCAAACTTGCTTGAAAGATGTGATTGTTGATATGATATTGTATCATGTTATTTTAATTTTATCATATTGAATCATGTCAAATGACACAAATGGCATTATATGATACAATATCATAAATCAATATTGTACCATATAATGCCATTTGTGTCATATGACATGAATTCATTCAATATGATACAATATTGATAAGATATGATATGATATGATATTGCATTTTATGATATGATATTGTATCCTATGATACAGTATTATCTTATATAAAATGACAGTGTATCGTATGATATGATACAATGTTGTTTTATGAAATATGATATTGAATCATATGATACAACACTGTATCATATCACATAATACAATATTATAATTTATAAGATACAATATCATAAGATACAATATCATTTCATATCAAACAAGATTATATAATACAATATCATATAGTATGATACAATATCATATTTTTATTATGATGTTTTGCAGTATATTATTGTGTTATATCAAATGACTTAAAGTTAATATTATATATAGTATCATACGATACAATATTTTATTGTATGGTTGTGTATAGATAAATATTGTATCATTTAATACAAAAAGTTTATTACATAAAGTATGATTAACATACAGTTTTGTCTTTATAGGATATTGTGTCAAACAATGCTGCAATATCTAATATTTTGATTAGCTGCAGGACTGTAGCTCCCGGTCTGAAAAACTTCGGATGGACGACCTGGGAGCTACAGTGCCTACTGTAGGAAAAATCTGCAATTTACGGCGCACAAAAATTGCGCTAGTTTTGGACTTATTAACCTTATTTTCACACAAATTCTGTAAAAAAAATTAGTACCATTAAATTCTTCAGGCAATTTACTACTGAAATCGTCACTTTACTTGCCTCAGACTTTCTCTTAAAATTGATAACCGACCTCGGAAAATAAAGTATGTTAATTTACGTCGAGATCGAGAGTCGCCATTTTTAAATGTAAACAAACTTGCACCACTTTAATTTACAGGGCTGCTGATGGTGTTTAAAAGAATATCAGAGGCAAGTGAAGTGACGATATCTGTAGTAAAATGTCCGAGGAATTTTTTGGGATCAAATATTTGTACAGAATGTGATCGTAAATGAGATTAATCGGTCCAAAACTAGCGCATTTTTTTGTGCGCAGTAAATTGCAGTTTTTTACTATGGGAGGCACTGTAGCTCCCAGGTCGTCCATCCGAATTTTTTCAGACCGGGAGCTACAGTCCTGCAGCTAATATTTTGATATAAGATATCATTAACTCTGATTTTCATATACATGTATTATGATAAAGTTGGTCTCATAAAGGTGAAGCCTCATTTCAGTGAGCTTTGTAATCTGTGATTACCTATGTTTTTAGACATATAGTATTGTTAAGTAAAGAGGTATTCCAAATATTCTCTTAGCTTTAAAATTAGAATAGGTTCCTATATCTTTATACAGATGCAGAGTTCTTCTTTTTAAGGAGATTAATATGGTTTTAAAATGGCCACAATGACCCTTACCAAAATATAAGGCCTCTGGCAAACAATTGCCGCAAATTTGCAGAGAGGTTGCTGCAAATTTGCGACAAACAGTTGCAGCAAATTTGCGGCAAGTTCAGAATTCGTATGCAAATTAGCTTCTGGCAAACTGTTTGCTGCAAAGTTGCGGCAAGTTCAGAATTCGTATGCAAATTAGCTTCTGGGAAACTGTTTGCGGCAAAGTTGCGGCAAGTTCAGAATTCGTATGCAAATTAGCTTCTGGCAAACTGTTTGCGGCAAATTTGCAGCAAGTTCAGAATTCGTATGCAAATTAGCTTCCGTTAAACTGTTTGCGGCAAATTTGCCGCAAGCTTACAGATAGACATAGCAACTTTAAGATATTACAACATAAGAAAAACAATTAATAAACACTAATAATCATTTAATAATGAGTTACTAATACATGTACTATGCTTTTCAATCAATTAACAAATAACTTCTACTGGTGATTGACAAAGATGTTGTTTAACTTAAACAGTTGCAGCAAAATTAGAGATAAAGGACACAAGTAATTAACTTAAAATTTTACACATTTTATAAATTTCAAAAATAAACACAAAACTGATGAACAAACCATATTGAAATTTGACAAATAGTACTCAACCGATAGGTGATGATTTGTTGCTGCAGATCGATCACAACATGCATGCACAGATGGACTTGTCAAAAGTTCACAATGAGCGAAGTTCAAACCATATACCATATTTTTCGGAAATTAGGTCGATACTTTTACCGGTAGTTCACAATTAAGCCCTGCACGGTCACTGGTCATGTTACAATTAATCACGGATTCTTTAAGGCATTCTTGATGTCTTTTTTATGAAGGTCTCCTGTACGTGCTCTCCGATTTAATTTCACACATAAACAATATCACACAAATAGCCGAATATCACAATAATACCCACAATGGAATGGTCAGACTTCAGCACTGTTGTTTATATGCTTTTCTACGTAAGTCTTGCACAAATTCTGTCTTTACTCTTTTTTGGTTGCATCATTTGATCATAGAATCAGTGGGTTTTTTTTTTTTTGCATGGTTTTCTTTAGGTCTGTGTAACCCAGTTACCAGGGCAGACACCTATTGGGAAGATAAATGGATTTCATATAAGCACAATTGTTTTCAGATTAAAACAAGTTAGCCTATCATATACTTACTCAATCTATAAATCTATATAAAGCTACAAATTTGCACTAGGCCTACTCTGACTATGCGAGTAGAACATGAATTCTTTTATTTAAGTAATAAAAATGTAAATCATATAAAATGTACTTTTACACTATGTAATGATAATTTCCTAAATTTGGCGCTGTTTAAATAAATTAATTTTAATCATTTGTTCATGCATCACAACGATGTCAATAACGAGCGTTTTGCTCGATTCGACACCCCGCATTGTCATAGGGACGGCCTTAGACTGTTAAACTCATTATAAAAGATCACAGTCTTCGTTTTATATTCCAATAACTGTTTAAACTGCCATTCAACGAATATGTTTTCATTACTTCACTTACTTTTTCAAAAACGTGCTCATGATCATGCAGATGGTGCATGCAGTGGCCTTGGGTGTTGAGACTCGATTCATTCACTTATATTCGTCCTCTGTTTAGCCGTGGATTTTCCAAAAGTAAACACTCCATTGACAATGTTTCTTTTACCTTGTGCACAGCCTTATTCCCTTATTTTCATTCACTTTACCATCTCGGTGATGGCAGACAACATGGCAGCATCGAATGTGAAAATTGGCGGCTAGCTATTGATCGACCAATCAGCGCGCGCGTAGCTTAACATTGAAACAAAAGTAAAAGTAGAAACAAACACTGAACAGCATAACGTTACGAAAAACTCTTCAATCTACATGATTCAACATCAAGCGGTTTATATACTCAAATCCAAGTTGACTGATATTTGAACGTAGGAAAAAAGAATATAGCATAACAAAAGAACAGACAGGTTGGTGTTCACGTAATACGTGGGGTCTGGGGGGGGGGGGGGGGGTTCATTATGAAGCATCATCCGATTAAAGTTGATCTTATTTTCGTAATAATAAACATTTTTACCGAGACTATCTTAGAATAAAACTTAAATCCAAAAATAGATTTATTTTTTCTCTATACACAAATTATAAAAGCAATTCATTATAATTGACAGTCTTAAATTTGTGCTGAATGTGTATATGAAATTGTATAAGTCTTATTTCTGCCTCTGGTAAAGCTTTGGCAAGCTCATGAAGTAAAAAAAAACAGAGAAAAAAGAAGAAATGTTTGTGATAAACTTCTGGCAAATTTTTAGGTGTTTGCCACTTCTGGCGAAGAAGCTGCAAACATAATTGGGTGTCTGGTAAACTTTTGGCAAAATATAAGAGGTTTACCAGAAGTTTGCTACTACTGGCAAAGATCAGCAAACAAGTTCTAAAGTTTTCTGGTAAACTAATCAGTTTGCCGAAAATTTGCGGCAAGTTTGCTGCAAGTTTGCCGCAAACAATTCATTTTGGTAAGGGGACTTAACTAAATGAATAATTTTTGTTCTTGTTTACAGAAATATTCAACAGATATGATGGAATTGTTTTTGGAATCCCTGACGAAAACAGGTATAATTGGAGTTTATTTGGCTACCATCATTTTAGAACTGAGAAGTATGAAGAGGATTTAGATAGTGTTATGGTGTTTGCATTGAAATACTTTTTTCCTAAGTGGAAAGGATTTATGTTGGGAAAAGGCATGTCTTGTCATACCTGCAAAGAGGCTTTAGATTGCATTGACAGCATTCACATGGGGTTCCTGTCAAACTATGGAAAACGATTCAGAAGGTGGAAAAATGATTATATGAAGTTTAAAAGACACATTGGAATGGTAAGATAATTTATCAAAAATACTTCATATACAATACTATAAGATGACAGTAGTGTTAATGAATAAACCCGCCAGAATCTACTGAACTCCTAATATATGTTGCCATATGGTTTTAAAATTTGATTTATATGTCATGGCTCTCAATAATTAAATATAAATTAAAAAAGGTAAAGCGACTCCAAGGTGAATTTATATTAATTTGAAGTAGCTTTTTAGAATTATTTCCAATATTTAAAGTATTTTGCGAATTGTGAAATGGTAAGCAGTGAATTTTGTTCATTGAAATGGGGATAAATTTACAGCTGCCATCATTTCATCTAAAACACTATATCCTTATAAATACTGGCTATGTGGAGGATAGCAAGTCTTTTGTCCTCCAAGACAGCAACTATTTTATGAGGGGAAGTTGAGGGAAATCGAGGGGGACAATAAATTTGATATTGTCCAAATAGTAAATTAGTATTTTATCCTACTAAAGAAAACTCCAATTGTTGGCGAGGCAAGGTGTTCTTGATGGTAAACAAATTAGAGTTATTGGACTTTGAATTTAACATGGTGACTTGGATTACACCAGAAGTGTTCCAAGTTAAAAAAAACCCAGGAATATCGAATGCCACTGATAAATAGTTTTGATGACTTTTCACCATTGGCAGATAACTCATGACTAATGATTACTAATGTGAAACAGTTAGATAGAATAGCATGTTTACTTTATTCGTTCACAGAAATTTAATAAAACTGCTACATGCTTGTGCTTATAAAGATCAAAAGTGTTATATTTTTAAATAACTAAAGGATCAAATGCATGGCCGATTCATCAGAATGATTTACACAAATACTGTTTTACTTGTTTCTTCATTAGTTTCGAACATTTACGTATTATTAAGTTCTTCAAAAATTAGTACATGTACCATAAATGATGACTTTCTTCTGTCTTACCAGGTTTTAGGCCACCTGTGTAACTCAAATGACCTATTGCCATTGGTCTTCATCCATCTTGTGTTGTCCGTGCATCGTCCGTGAACAATTTTATATTTTAACTTATTGAAAACTACAAAGCCAAATGTTACCATTTTTGGTCAGAAACATCTCTAGGATAAGAGATAGAAATTAAAATGGTGAAATTTATGGCCTTATAACCCCCAAGGCCTCATAGGCGGGACCAAATAGGACCTAATTATACCCCCACTTCGAATGAGAGGGGGTACAATGTATACTGTTTTACCTTGCGTGTCTGTCTGTCTGTCCATCCATCCATAACAAAAAATTTCTGTTACATTTTTCTCATCAACTATTCATTGCATAGGCTTGAAATTTTAACATTCACTTTGTTAAGGCATGCCATATGGTGGAATTTATTGTTGTACCAATTTTGTACCAATTGGACATCAACTTCCTGTTAAATGAAGACTTTGTTTACTTTAAACCTAAATTCTTAAACAAATTTTGTCAAAGATTTCTCAGCAACTTTTAATAACAGATGTTTGAAATTTTAACACACTCTTTGTTTAGGCATGACATATAGTGGGATCCATTTTTGTTTGTACCAATCAACTTCCTGTTAAATGAAGACTTTGCTTATTTTGTATACTCACATCAGAGCGAGGGTATCACTAGTGAGCATTGGCCCACAGACATCTTGTTTTCACAATTTTTCTTCTTTACTCTCAAATATTTGACAAAAAACCCCCAAAAACTAAATGCATAATTATGATGTCCATGGAGCTCTCTACCAAAATTCATGGCCTCATGCAGGGTCAGGGATTCAGGCCCTAGAGCAGAGCCAATATGGCTTAATATAATGTATAGAAAATGTATTAGATCTTATGCATGATTATGATGTCCATGAAGCCCTAGATATGCTTAAATTTTGAAATTCATGGCCCCTGGGTTAGGGGTTCAGGCCTTAAAAGCAAAGCCCAATAGTGAAATGTATTTTTTTTCATCTAGTAAGAAAATCTTCTTTGCCTCTTCCACAGTAGTGAGACTGCAGCTAACATACAATTAATTTCTAGCAGCGCTTCATACCTTCAACTTTTTTCATTTGAATCTACTGATATTGATTTTAATAAAAATAAGTTTTAAAAAGGAATTCTAGAAAACATGGTGAAATTAAAAGCAGAGGAACATTGCCCTTAAGAGAGATGTTGATCTACATACTAAACCATTAAGAAATGATATTGTGCTGTTTACATATCAAGAAAAATAAAATATTTGTATGCATACATTACAGGCATTCTGGGAGATGCTTTTACCAAAAGTTGAGGAATTTGCTAAACAAAGGGAGACAGACATAGTTTCAGCAATATCCATTCTCTACATCATTGACCGCTTTTCTTTGGATGTGAAAGCAAGTGCATACACTCCATTATTTAAAGCTTTGGTTCAGGTCGACATAGATTACAAAGAAGTTATCAGCAACTTTAATGAAAAGTAAGACGACTATAGTTTTATATTTACATCGACTGTGTATTTAATATTCCTTGTAATACTTATTGTAAATTGATTGTAATTTACAGCTCTATAGAAACTGTCAGGATTGAAATCTACACAGTCTAGTTCTAACCAGTTGATAGATTGGTCTAAACATTCAGCGACCAAAGAAAAATCACGGACTGTACAAAATAAGCATAATATTAGACTCAAATTCCCAATTGCATATTATACAACTTGGCTATTTCTTTTATCTAATGTACTGATGTACATATTTACTCAGCAATACTGATGTACATTAGTTAGCAATAATTTGGTTACTTTTTACAATCAAGTCATTTATTGTTAAGAGAAAGATGTAAATATAGAAAAGAAAATGCTTTTCTTTGATAATTCGTGTGGGTTATGAAGGTAGTGATTATTGCAGAAAAAATGAACATAATCCACTAACGAGGACTGCATTTTTTCTTATTTTGAACTTTTCAGGATGATGATGCAGTGCATAGAAAGACTGGTTGATAAATACAAGGACTCTGAAAATCCAGTTTGGCTTTGTTGTTTGCCACTGTATCATTTGGTCACCACAAAAATACAGAAACCTTTTGATAAGCTTCAGCTTGCAAAAAAACATGCAGATGAAGTTCCAAGATGGTGGGGAATAGATGGAATTCATAGAGCCTTCGATGTTGTGAAGAGGAAACAATGGTAAAACTTTTTTTGGCTTAAGATGTTGAAATCTTGTCATTTCAATCTCTGAGGCAAGAAAAAATTGAGATTGAGATATTGCAGGATAAAATACATAATATTATACAAAATTAAGAAGATGCAGGAGGCTTCTTTGGAGCCCCACTATGCAGGCACCCTATAGTGATCAATCTGTCCTTCTTTACGTCTGTCCATCTGATATCTCTTGTCCAAAGCATCAATCTGGCTCTGTACTTTACCCACAGAGTGCCTTTGGATAAAGTGTGTGCAATAACTTTGAACCACGTTTTCAGATCCTAGGTTAATGTCATAGCAGAATTGTATGGAAAATCCTTGTCTAGAGCACATCTTCTCTCCCCTTGGTCAAATCTGACTCATAATTCTCTCAAATAGTGTGTATGGTCAAAGGGTATGAATTGATTATGAATGATGTTTAAAGGTTAAAGGTCAAAGTCATATTAGATCACACAAAAATCCTTTTTAAGAGCATACACTCTCTTCCAAGCCCTATTTGGCTCATACTTCACATAAACAGAGCTTTTGGAGGTAATGGTGTGCAGTGACTTTGAACCAAGGCAATGTGAAGGTCATAGCAGATCTCTTTAGTTTTTATACATGTAATCAGTTTTAGACCGTAGATTATTTTCCATTTGCTTAATCTTGCTCAGGTTGAACAAAAATGAAATGCCTGTATATAAGGGGTATTAAGATTGAATTAAAAGTTCTATGACAGCTGGAAAATATCTAAGTTTTAGGGCAATGTCAAAGCAAAATTCTTATCATCCTTAGTCAGGAGTTTCTGCTCTGCTCCGCTCTACATAAACCCTTGACTGAAGAGACAACACATATGTGGGTTAACGATTACGCCACCCAGTGAGCATACTCATTTTTAAACTTTTGTGACCTCTTGTTCTGACCAATCAGAGAATGCTTTATAAACAGAAACAGTATTGCAATATGGCTGCTCCCATGAACAAAATCAAATTTGTAGAAAACTTGGATTAAAAATCAATAACAGTAAGTTAAATACCTACTAGTCCGTCTCAAATTTATTTGATAACAGTTCAACATTGATCAATTCACATTACATCATTATTGTTTTCCGTCGATGAATAGTTTGTCCCTTGCTAAGACAGCCTTTCGATGACTTTCCTTGGCCCTTTTATAAATTGGTAACAATTTTTTTCTACGTTCTTGGATTTCTTTAGGGAACTGTTCCCCAATGGATATATGAGTGTCTTTAAGCTTGTAAGAACATTTGCGGACCATTTCCCGGTGTGGAAATCTATTAAAGGACTATGTATGGTGTGGGCTTAAAATGGCCCCCTAAAAGGAATATCATTATTTTACTGTAATTCTTTGTTTTCTTTGTACAGATATATATGTGATGTTTTTACTTAATGTTCATTTTGATTCAAGTGCCCACAATTTAGAAACATGGCATTGTAAAGATAACCTTTTCCTGCCATTTTTGCAATTTTAGCATAAAAAAGTTTGTTTTCAAGCAGTTTTTCTTTCAGGAAACATAGAGCGCATGCTTGAACCAACAAAATATTTTAATCAGAAATGTATCTAGCCAAGTCTAATAAGTGACAAAAAATGTGTCCTGGTTCAAGCATGCGCTCTATATTTCCCATTTGTAAAAAGATGAAAAAAATGTCAATTTTCGACTGATTTTGATTGAATTATAGAAAAAATATATTTTATATCAACTCTTCTAAATTATAACATAACATTTTATTGTACCCGAAACACTTTGAAAAATGCTGAATTATGGGGGGGCCAAATTTAACTCTTATAGTTCTTTTACAATGATTTGACGTGGTTTGTTATTGTTTTTTTGACCCAATCCTGTGAACCCTTTCAATTAGGATTTCAGATCTGATTTCTAATTTTGAAGCACACAAGTACATAATAATGTCTTCACAATTTTCCTGTTCTCCTGATTGGGCCTCTTCAATACCAAAGAACAATAAGTTGTCCCGCATTGACCTACATTGCATATCTAGGACACTTTTCGTTATACGCACATTTCTTAAAGGGACTGATCTAGAGCCATTTTTAGTTCCGAAAGCTCAGTTAGAGCTTTGGAAGTATTTTTTTGGTTATCTTCCAATGATTTCGAGATGAATTCATGGCTTATTTCAACTTCTACTACACAGTTACTTAAACCCTTTATTTCTCTTTTCATGCTTGAGAGTGAAGTTTCAATAGTGTCTAATTTCTGGTTCATGTTTTTCAGCTGATAAATTATATCACTAACCTATTGGATGGTAACCTGGGGAGTGTTCGCAGGGATTGATCCAGCTTTTTTATTTTACTACCCTTTTTAGCTCACCTGAGCTGAAAGCTCAAGTGAGCTATTCTGATCACATTTTGTCCGTCGTCCGTCTGTCCGTCCGTCTGTCCGTCTGTCCGTCCGTCCGTCCGTCCGTCTGTCCGTCTGTAAACTTTTTACATTTTGAACTTCTTCTCTAAAACCGCTTATCCAATTTCAACCAAATTTGGCACAAAGCATCCTTATGGGAGGGCAAATATAAATTGCAGAAATAAAAGTCCGATCTGCATTCAAAGCGGAGAAAACCTTGAAACTGTAGAAAAAGGGGGGTGCATTTTTAAAAATCTTCTTCTCAGGAACTACCGATGCAAATTCAACGCAGTTTAGCATAAATTATCCTTATAGGAAGGAAAATATAAATTGTAAAAATTAAGGTGTAATTCTGTTTCAAATTTGAGTTATTACGAAAATAATAATAAAGGAAAGGCGTGTTTCAATCAGTTTAATAGCTTCGGGTTCGGCATGCGGTAAAATTATTCCATACTTCTAAAACGAGGTTCTTTGTTTCAAGCAGCCATGACATTATACGAAAAAGGGTCGATCGGACTATGATGAAATTGCTTGTTGTGCAACAGTTCGCGTATGAAGGGAAATTTTGAAACATGCAAAATATATTAGTGCCGATTTTGTGAAGTAAATTGAGGCTAAATATTTCAATGCGTTGACAGTTTTCACACATGACGTTGGTGTTAGCTTGTTCTGATTTTCGTTTCGTTTTCATTATTTATGCTTTGTAACCTGGAAACTATCGTCTGTATTTCGTGATTTTTACGTATCAAATCAAACAGAGACTTCGGTAAAGCAAACAGTTAACTGTTTTCCTGCGCAAATTAAGCAAAATCTGATGTAGGGGTACTGAAATACAATTCATTCTATCGGTAATTCGGCATTATCTTTTGCGTAATGGAAGATTAAATTAATGCAATAGGTTTTGTTGAGATGCTCGGCATTTTCTCGAGTTTATTCAGTTTAAATAGAGTTTGATATCGCTGACGGAAATATGTAGGTATATACATGTATCATATATATGATTCATTTCGAAAAAATAAATTGTGTTCTTTATTTGTTATACATGTAGTGCATGTTTCTTGTGTTTAATTGTTTACAATTTCTATTTACTAACCATATTTGAGTGTTAAACTTCGAATTATAAGCAAGATACATAGATTTGCTCACAATTCTATGTTTGTACACAGATCTTAAAAACTAAAGATTAAAAAAGTAAAAAAAATGTCAATATTTATTAAGAAAAATTTCAAAGTCTGTTCTTCCAGAAACCAACTTTAACAACTTATTGTATTGTAAACTTAACACCTTTTTAGCTCACCTGAGGGTGGGCCACAATGGGGGGTCGAAGTTTAACATAGGAATATATAGAGTAAATTTTTAAAAATCTTCTTCTCAGAATCTAATCAGCCAGGAAAGCTGAAACTTGTGTGAAAGCATCATCAGGTAATGTAGATACAAATTTGTGAAATTTATGACCCCCGGAGGTAGGATGAGGCCACAATGAAGGATCGAAGTTTTACATAGGAATATATAGAGTAAATCTTTAAAAATCTTCTTCTCAGAAACTAATCGGCAAGGAAAGCTGACACTTGTGTGGAAGCATCCTCAGGTAGACTAGATTCAAAGTTGTGAATATTATGACCCCCGGGGGTAGGGTCGGGCCACAATGGGGGTCGAAGTTTAACATGAATATATAAAGTAAATCTTAAAAAATCTTCTTCTCAGAAACTAATCGGCCAGGAAAGCTGACACTTGTGTGGAAGGATCGTCAGGTAGTGTAGATTCAAAGTTGTGATAATTATTACCCCAGGGGTACGGTGGGGCCACAATGATGGGTCGAAGTTTTACATAGGAATATATAGAGTAAATCTTTAAAAATCTGCTTCTCAGAAACTAATCAGCCAGGAAAGCTGACACTTGTGTGGATGCATTCTCAGGTAGTGTAAATTTAAAGTTGTGAAAATCATTACCCCCGGGGGTAGGGTGGGGCCACAATGGGGGATCGAAGTTTAACATCTTTAAAAAACTTCTTCTCAGAAACTAATCAGCCGGCAATGCTGAAACTTGTTCGGAAGCATCCTCAGGCAGTGTTGATTCAAAGTTGTTAAAATAATAACCCCTTGGGGTAGAATGGGGCCACAATGGGGGGGGGGGGGGGTCGAAGTTTTACATAGGAATATATAGAGTAAATCTTTAAAAATCTGCTTCTCAGAAACTAATCGGCAAGGAAAGCTGAAACTTGTGTGGAAGCATTCTCAGGTAGTGTAAATTCAAATTTGTGAAAATCATGACCCCCGGAGGTAGGGTGGGGCCACAATGGGAGGTCGATGTTTTACATAGGAATACACAGAGTTAATCTCAAAAAATCTTCTTCTCAGAAACTAATCAGCCAGGAAAGCGGACACTTGTGTGAAAGCATCCTCAGGTAGTGTAGATTCAAAGTTGTGAAAATCATGATCCCCAGGGGTAGGGTGGGGCCACAATGGGAGGGTCAAAGTTTAACAAAGGAATATATAGGGTAAATCTTTAAAAAAATCTTCTCAGAAACTAATCAGCCAGATGATTCTTCATAATTGTTAAGACTTTGGCCCCAGGACTATTGGCCTCCCGAGAAGGTTCAGAGTTTGATGTACGTTTATATCCCTTATATAAATTATATTGTTAAGGATCTTTTTGAGAACTGCAATACTCAACATATGATATGACTATAAAATCATCCTGTTAGAAAAGGGACTAATGATTATAAACATAAGAATATTCAAAGGAAAAAAAGGGTTTTTAATTATACAGGATCTACATGTATTATTATACATTGTCCAGATAGTTTGTATTATGACTCCATTAAGCTGATTTTATCATACCTATTGTTCCTCAGGTGAGCGATGTGGCCCATGGGCCTCTTGTTATATTTAATGGGGAAAATTGGAGTTGTAGGTTCGATTTGAGCGCCTAAGGCGCAAGAATGCTTGAAGGGTCCAGGGACACCACCACCACCCCCCCCCCCAAATTCTTTAAATAAATGGAGCAAAATCCTGCAGTCTGGAAGCTTCTAAAGTTCATTTCTATACATTTGTGTAGACAAAAAGCCTACCCTTTTTAGGCAGAAAAAAAAACTTAAACAAAAAAAACAGAACACATATATTATATAGATCACTGTTTCCTGTCCCCTGATGAAATAAATAAGGTAGGTAGGTAGCAATTTAAAAAAAAAAAAATTAACACTCAGAAAGAGGAAAAAGTATATTCACGTGCATTTGGGGTATTAGTCTAACCCTTTGACCCACTTACTGCCGTTATGTAGAAGATCTATTAATTTTGAAGATAACTCTTTACAAACTCTTTTATAGTAATTTTAACATTTATTGCTGATTTATTGACTTATAATAAAGTGTGATCAGATAACTGCAGTGATGTCAGGATTAAAAGTAATAAACATCGTTTTTAGCTCACCGAGACGAAGTCAGGGGGAGCTTATGCTATACCCTCGGCGTCGGTGTCGGCGTCGGCGTCGGCGTCCGGACCTGGTTAAAGTTTTTGTTGCAGGTCCTGTATCTAAGCTACTACTTGTCCTATCTTCACCAAACTTGCATGGATGATGCATCTGGACCTACTTATGGACTTGAAAGACTTGGATGCTGAATCTGAGTCCTAAATTTCAGATGCTGGAGGAGGTTAAGGTTGTTAGACCAGGTTAAAGTTTTTGTTGCAGGTGCCCTTTGATAGCAATATCTAAGTTACTGCAGGTCCATACTTCGCCAAACTTGCATGGATGGTGAGTCTTATGATACTGATGCACCCGACGGGCTTGAGTGCTGAATCTGAGCTATAGGTTTCGGATGCTGGAGGAGGTTTAGGTTTTTGGAGCAGGTTAAAGTTTTTGTTGCAGGTGCCCTTTGATAGCAATATCTAAGTTACTGCTGGTCCGTATTTCACAAAACTTGCATGGATGGTGTGTCTTATAATACTGAGGCACCAGGCAGGCTTGGGTGCTGAATCTGAGCTATAGGTTACAGATGCTGAAGGAGGTTAAGGTTTTTAGAGCTGGTTAAAGTTTTTGTTGCAGGTGCCCTCTGATGATTTTATCTTAGTTACTACTTGTCCTAACTTCACCAGACTTCCATGGATGGTGCCTCTTATGATACTGATGCACCAGACAGACTTGAATGCTGAATCTGAGCCATAGGTTTCGGATGCTGGAGGAGGTTAAGGTTTTTGGAGCTGGTAAAAGTTTTTGAAACAGTAGCCCTCTGATGATTATATCTTAGTTATTACTTGTCCTAACTTCACCAGACTTCCATGGATGTTGCGTCTTATGATACTGATGCACCTGACAGGCTTGAATGCTGAGTCTGAGCCAAAGGTTTCAGATGCTGGATATGGTTAAGTTTTTTGGAACAGGTCACATGTTTAATAGATAATACTGTAGTACTATTTCAAACTTGCATAGTTGATTAAACTGTAATATGAATGAATCACAGAGGAAGCTTCAGTTGCAGAGCTTGATCTCCATTATCAAGGATGCTAAAAAATATATCTTAGTTATTACAGGTCCTAACTTCACCAAACTTGAATGGATGGTGTGTCTTATGATACAGATGCACCTGACAGGCATGGATGTTGAATCTGAGCCATAGGTTGCGGATGCTGGAGCAGGTTAAGGTTTTAATTGCTAGTGCCCTCCTCTGATGATATCTTAGTTATTACGTCTGGTCTGAACTTCACCAAACTTGCATGGAGATGCGTCTTATGTATACTGATGTACCTGACAGGCTTGAATGCTGAATCTGAGCCTTAGGTTTCGGATGCTGGATGAGGTTTAGTTTTTTTGGAACAGGTCACATGTTTTATAGATGATAGCTTGCATAGTTGATTTAACTATATTATAAATGAAACGCAGAGGTTGCTTCAGATGCAGAGCCTGATCTCCATTATCAAGGATGCTAAAGAAATCTCCTACCTCACTCAAACCTGCTCGATAGATAGATGTGTTTGTTGATAAATGATATAACATGATTCCTATGATATAGTATTGTATGGTATGAAACAATATTGTTTCATATGAAACAATATAATATCATATGTAATATTATAAAAAGTTATATGATACGATATGATATTATATCAATTTTTTGGATATTTTATGTTATGATATTGTATCATGATATCGTTATGTATAGTATTGTATATTATGATACAATATTGTATAATATTATATTGTATTAATAATTTATTATTTTATCACATGATACTATTACATAAGATATTGCAAAATATAACATTGTATCCTTAATGATACAATATTGTATATTCTATAATATTGTATTATACAATATTGTATAATATCAGGGCTCTACATTAACTTTTTTTCCTACTTGTCCATTCGGACAAGTGACCAAGATATTTACTTGTCTGAACTTCAACTTCACTTGTCCAAAAATTTTTCAATATTAAAGATCAAATATTGACAAATTGAAAACTACAGTTCTGTATTACTAAAATAAAGTCATTTATTGATTATTCTTGCCATAATTAATAACCTGACTTCTTAAATGGAAACTTAAAGTGTCTTTCCTAAATGTATTGGTTCCATATACATTAAACATAATTTGTCAGCTGTAGCTTTGTTAATGGCAGATTACAAGAAATTTTAAATTTAGCATCAGGTTTTAAAATACATGTAACTCTTATATTGATTTCTCAGCTGTTTTTTAAAAACTAAACATGGAAAGTCATCACAGTCTATCAATGATGAATGAAACCTAAAATAAATTACATTTCTTTCCATAATCCTTAAGTTTATCTTTGCTACCTGTTCTTCCTTTCTTTTTGATAGCAGGTGTGTTTGGTACTTTGTAAGAACTAAGATCCACACCTTTACAGTTCAATATTGAAAGTTGTTTGTAATAAGTGAACTTCAATCCCGATCAAGAGTACCTCATGACAATTGCATTTCAATTTAAAGTCGGGATCGAAATTCAAAATAACTAATCGATAAACTTATAACGGGACTACAGATAAACTTATCACAAAACTTTCTTGTTGGAGACTTCTTTACATAAAAATGCACTTGTCCAGTCGGACAAGTGGCAAGCAATATTCACTTGTCCGTATATTTTTTTAACTGGTACCGGACAAGCGGACAAGCGTTAATGTCGAGCCCTGAATATGATATTAGTTTCTGTAATATAGAATTATATCACATGAAATTGTATAATATGATACTGTAATATTTTACAATATCGTATCATACGATATTGTATAATATGATATTGGTTTATAATATGATATATTATCACATCACATGAAATTGTATAGTATGATATTGTAAAATATATTATTGTATCACATGATACAATATGTATAATATGATAATGTATTATATAATATTTCACTTTATCACATAATATTGTATTATTTGATATGATACAATGTTGTATCAAATTATATTGTATCATATGATACAATATCATATTATGTAGCAAAAATGAAACAGTATCATACAATATCATACTATATTATACAATATGATATCATATGTGTCAATGTTATGATGTTTTATGTAATATGATATTGTAATATAATACTATATTGTTTTATATATTATGATATTATATTATGTGATCAAATACAATAACATATACAACAATACAATGTCATATCATACGTTACAATATCATATCTCATCATTGTTTATTATGGTATTTTATTGTATTATATGATATATGTTGTAAATATGATAGGATGCAATATTTAATTTTAAATTATTGTATTGATTAACATATGAACATATGATTATCATACAATTTTTTAGCAGATGATATACGATATTGTGTCAAAACAGAATCCATGAATATCCAAGATCATAAAGTATTATTTTTATTTAATATGACAAAGGTGGTCTCATAAAGGTGAAGTCTCATAAGGGTGATGTCTCGTCTCGGTGAGCTTTGTAATCTGTCATTACCTATGTTTGTTATTTCCAATGCATAATGTAAGGTGTGGTTGCATCACCCGTATATAAAACTCAAGATGAATTAATTTTTACTAAAGGGTTAATTTATACAGTGAAAATATTTTTAGATTAGTTTACTATCATTCTTTTGACATTGACATTAATTTACACGGTCATGCACTCAGAAGACAGAGCAACTTCAACTTCTTTTTCTGAGAAAATTCTGGTGTAGTTACTGTTTGATCTGGGAATTTTCTCTCTGAAAAGGGGGAATTTTTGCACCCATTTTAAGAGGGGAAAGGTACCGTTTACTGGTAGTGAAAAAAGCCATGATAAATTCCTGGTTCGACTGTACATTCTGGGGTTGATGCTGCATCGGTGCATGTGCAGATTGTAAATCAAAAGAGATCTGTTATTGTATTAGCCGCTTGAATAAATACATCAGGGACACAATTGGGAAAGAGTGAACTTATGGTCCAAACATGCTTAGAAAAGAAAACTTTTTTTTTTCATTTGTAGCACAAAAACTGCCACGTTTAGAAAAAATAATGAAATGTTTTGATTTTTATTCATTTAATTACGAGTAATAGACGGAAAAATTTTAGTTGATGATCGGTGTGACCGAGCATTAGTCGAGTACTCGTTGACATCCCTAATATTGATAATAGAAATGATTTTTATACACCTTCAGGGATGCAAAGGCAATGCTTGAATGTCTAAGTCCGCTGTTCCGAATGGATTATCTGCTGCCAAGATCTTTTGTTGCAGCATTGGAATTTGAACAGCTCAAGGATGTTGTTCCAACAGAACTGATTCCAGTAGAAGTTACATTGGCTGGGCTGTATTATTTTTCAAAAAAACACAAAGTAACAACTCACAAAAATGAGGTAAGGAAAAATGGATGGGCAAAGTATTCTTTTTTCAATAGCACTTTTAAAAGTGGTAGTCTTGTTTATACTGGACAGTGGTATATTTTTGTATCAACTTGAAACAAAGGGAAATTACATTTTTTGCAAAGTTTTATGCATGCAGTCTCCATGCAGGACACGTTAATTTTTAAAGATTATTTGTATAGAGTTTGTACAGTTTCATTAGATAATTGTGCAAAAAATAGGTAAGGAAGCTTGAAGAACTTATTGCTAGCGCTCTCGAGCGCTAGCAACTACGTTAGTCTTTTTCACTGGAATACGCATGCTCGACTCCATAGTAGGGGATTCTGGGAATACTGTACTACTGTAGATAAACTGTACCATTTAAATTTCGTTTTATCATCTTCACTTGAAGTTCTGTGTTTTATTGAAAATGTCAAAAAGTAACAGTAGCTTAGGTCTTATATTACAAAGTTATTTTAAATATTATAATAAATAGCTAGCTTTATCTTAAATTCCTTCAAGCTCGGAAAACAACCTCGGATATGTTTTTCGAGCTTGCCGGAAAGGCCGGAAAGGCCCGAGAAGATACGACTGCTACACAACAGTACCAATGGTTCTTGAAAATGTTCACCTCGAAACTGAAATTACAGTAGAAACATAATAATTAGGGCACAGTCAGTGAGCTATGCCATTGCCGATGTGAAGCCCACTCTAGATTCACAATTCTAAATTGAGACCCCACTCCAGCACAATTCCAGTACACCACTGTGCCTTCTTATTGTTAATTAATCAATTCAGGAATTTAAACAATATTTTAGAAATCTGCTTCTGTGTTTTAGGATGGCTACGGCGCTAGCTCACCAATCTTTTTAAAAGATAAGCTTGTTATAGTTAAGTCATACTGCAACTCCATGGGTCAGGGAGATGCCGTAAATGCAAGGGGTTTGGAGATTTGGTATTGAATTTGATATAGCAATTGCAAGTGTGTCAGACATTTTTCCTCAGGTAATATACTCTATTTGTGAAATTAATGTAGCAGCAAGCTAGAATTTAGAGGCTTCACAATTGTTTGTGCATTGAAAGAGATAGACCAAAATGGAAGTGTGTAAGACATTTAGCTCACTGCGCAAAGTCCTCCTGTCTGCTTATTAATTACAAAGATAAATCCAAAGAAAAGTTTTTCACAATTTTATTGTCAAGCTGATAATGTGTCGTATAGTGGCATCAAATCAAATTTCTTCTCCAATAAATAGCATGAGTATATATACCTTTTGGCTATGATGGACGGTTTCAATTAGCCATAACCACCTGTGCTGATCATGAGTGTAGATTCGGTGACTATATTTAAAAGCAGTATTTCAGTTCCCAAAACAGGATCAAAACTGTAAACTATCCATCACAGCCAAGAGCAGGAAAGCATCCTTGATCTCCCCCAATTCGGATGAACTTTTCAGTGGTGTACCGATTGGAACATCTCTATAAGAGGTAGTATCAAGTGATATATGCACTTCCTTTTCTGGCTGGGAATAACAAAAAAAAGAATTAAGTACAGGACAATTGATTAAAATGACCACGATGGAAGATTATTAAATTATGTGATAAATTATTATGTTATCAGAATAATGAATATGATTCAAGCAGTAACCATAATGTTGTGTAATATCTATACATCGAAAATAAACATAGTTATGCATTTCACATTATATTATCAGGATTATGCAGTTCATGGTTAACAGATATCCGAAATGACCAAGTCATTTGAGCACTGGTAGAGAAAGTGCAAAATTTGTGTCCGGTCCATATTTTTCTCACATAAAGATTGCTTATGACCTAGGGGAGGGGTTTCATGACCTTGACTCAAGGACATTTTAGGTAGGTCAAGTTCACTGGCAGGAAACGTGTCCGGTCCATATCTTTCTTATGGAGAAACATTGGAAGCTCTTACTTTACCCAAAGATTGCTTATGACCTGAATGTATGTCATGACCTTAACACAAGGTCATTTGGACAAGGTCAAGGTCACTGACTGGAAAAGTGCAAAATATATGTCCGGTCCATATCTTTCTTATGAAGAAACATTAGAAGTGCTTAATTCACCCAAAGATTGCTTATGACCTGAATGTATGTCATGACCTTGACCCAACGTCATTTGGGCAAGTTCAACGTCATTGTTTAAAAAATGCTTAATTCCTGTATGTATCATGTCTTGTGTGAATGGTAATGATTAGAGGGTAAAATTTGACACAAAGCTTGCTTGTGTAAGGCAAAATTAAATTAATTGTTAGATTCTCATCCCCGCTTGCCCTTCTGAAAATGAAATACCCTGATGTAGTTTATCTTTTTTTTTTTTAATTGTGTTGAAAAAATTGGGCTCGGTATACCAAAAATTCTAAACATTAAATGGCTGCTTGACAAGTGGATTTTTGTTTTATTCCAGTCATGTTTGTTATCATAAGGATACAAATGTCCTCATGTATTAAAAGTTCAGTTGAAATAAAATGGAATTTTATTTGCTTTTAAATTAGCAATTTAAAAAAAATAGAGCAGTTGTTGTTGATAAAAAATGGACAATTAAATAGATAACATCAATCATTTTCTATAATAGCAAACTACTTGAGTTATGATTTTTTCTTAGCGGGGGTAGTATATCTATGACTCAAACTTCTCAATATTTCAATCTTTTCAAGGTAAATTTAGGAACAATTATGTTTGCTTATAGAAAAAAAAATTTTTTTTTGGGGGGGGGGGGGGGGGGCTTAACCCTCTATGATGCTATGTGCCTAATGGTAAGGTCTAACTTTGTAAAAAAAAAAAAAAAAAAAAGGGGGAGGGGAGCCCCCCCCCCCTCCCCTCCCCACTAGCCCCCCCCCCTCCATTGTAATTAATGCAACTATAAAGTATTAAAATCAGACATGAAGATGAAATTTTAGATTTTGTTGACTTAGGAGCTTGCATCATTGATAAGTCAGTTATGATCAAGTAGTTAGGTAGTTACTGATGAATAATTATGTTCTTGACTTGTATGTAAAGGTGTAGAAAGAATAATCTTACTGTGACCAGGCTACGCTCAGGTCACAGTAAGAATTTGTCCTATATACTTGCAATGTAGCAGCCGTGAAGCGGATCAGCTTCGCGTCGTATTTTAGGTCTGTTAAAAATATTCTGCATGGGAAAAACACATTTTTATGCATTACAAACCTTTATGAACATGCATATGTAGTTTAATCCACAAAACATCCATTTATTGAGTCGTACCATGGCATTCTGTTAAATATACACGTTTGAATTTGCCTGCCATTTTGTCGAAATTGCACTTGGAAAGTCTTGCATTGGATTTTATCATTAACATGGCGACCATAAACAGCGAATTTTTAAACGTGATGTTAAAAGTGGCAGTGATTTCGTTGCAAAAACAGTTAATCTGATAATATTGGATTATAAGAAAGCAACAATGTAGGTATTTGAAACCAATCATATAAAAAAATTAAGGCCAGATATAGTGCAATATAATTTTTTTATTTGCTACGAAGGGGGTATATGGAACGAATTCTATCGTTAAACCGGGTCCGTAGGACATCCGTCATTTTAACGATAGAACATTCTATCTAGTAAAGGTGATGTCATGTACTTATGCTCATGTTTTTAGGTTTTTGCAGTTTGTTATAATACAGTTTCTAATCAGATGGAAATGCTGTACAACAAAGAAAATCTGGAAGTGTGAGTTATTTACAAAATGCTAACTAGGGATAAATAATAGAGCAGCACAGTTAAGGCTGTCAATCAATTCCGTTCAAACAAAAAGTTTGAGAAATGTGCATTATGACATTACAGTATATTACAAACCTCAAAAGTACTTATTAATTTATTTATTAGAAAAATTAATTTATGCTTATCTTTCAGTTGAAAGCAACAAATGCTATTACTTACAATTTTGAGGTCCGTTATATCGTACGCTCTGAAAAATAAGTGAGATGTCGTTCTCGCTGTACTACTATTGAAGGCTATCATGCAGTTTTTTAGCAAAGAAAAATAAATGTCATAGATTACAGGAAAATTATAAAATTAATGAATATTTTGTTTAACATTATTATAAGAAGAATGCTTACCTATATAGTCTTATTTTCATTTTGTTATAAGTATGCATCGTATAAAGAGGCAACCTTGGTTTTGTGTTAAATATCGTTTATCTTAAAGCTAAGTACCTAAATAAATCACTTACGGTAATTGCAAGGGCATACACTTAACTGATCCTGACGAACTTTTACATGTGAATTTGAAATATGCTATGTAACTTAAAAACTTCTACGATCTTTGTAAAATCTTACAGAATAATTATTTTTTTAATGAAATTAACATTGTGACCTTCGAAATTGTTCAACAGTCATGATTATAAAATACGGTTTCTACTAACAAATAATCCTATCTTACAAAGTTCGCAGCGTTTTTCAAAATCTACTATTAATATAAGTTATTTTATAATTCAGTTGTGAATTTTGACATGATTATGCCCTTGAATTTTTTAAATGACCTCAAAACAACAAATACATCTGCTTGTACCATGCGACTGCCATATCACGAGACCTGGCACTATGCACATTAAATATTGTACTGTTATATATATATTTTAGAAATATATTGCATTTGAGTGACTGTTATTGATTTTAAAAAGGACATGCCAGTTGAACTAAAGTATACATGTTTTCATCACAAAAACTTGCCGATATTTTTATTGACCGCCTTAACTGTACTGCGAATTGCTGTATATATTGGTCTGTACTTTTAATGTATATTTGTAATACAACTTTTAAACCTATTTTGTAGGACTGAAGATATGCGGAATCATGCATGGATAAGTTTCTACGTTGCAGCAGATCTGTTGGACATCATTTTGCAAGAATATACATGGAAATATGGTTTATGTGTTAGAATATTTTCTATATTTATGATGACCATAGCTCTTTATGATTTTCTTATGAACGAAAGAGGAAGTGGAGACAAACAGAATCCTCAGCACAGGAATCAAAGCAGCCATTTGCCAGTGTTTCATAAACATAAGGAGACATTCATTCAATGGTTAAAAAAGATTCCAGTGTATGTAGATACCAAAAAATATTTTAAGGTACACGTTTATCAAATTTTAATTGCTTTTCTGAACAAAACTACATACTTTATGAAATGCAAATGGGTTCCTTTGATGTTTTTTAAAAAGCGCAAAATGCTCTACTGTCCAAATAAAAAGTTAAACTGATAAAACAAAATATTACACATGTTTGATTGGTGAATAATATTGATAACATTTTCATAATTTGCCATCCTGTTAATTTATTACTTAAAGTTTCCATGCTTTATTCTGTCAGACAAAAATATTTACAGTAAAACACTGTTATAGCGAACACGCTTATAATGAATTGACGCTTATTCCCCAAGACTCTATTTCATGCTGTTAACTTGACGGATATAGCGAATTACGCTTACAACGAAGTTTAATTGCCCGTCCCTGGGACTTCGTTATAAGCGTGTTTTACTGTACCCAAAATTAGGCAGCAGTCTTAGTTGGATCTAATGTTGTGTGTCACAGTTTGTGAATCTATCCATGCCATGTCACAAGGCAGGATCAAACTATTCTTTCAGACGTTTGATTATCATACTTAGTATACAGATTGCTCATAGCAAGAAGAACCTTAGTTACTTATTTAAAAAGTCAAATGCCAAGGTTAAAATTGCCAATGGTATGGTTATACAGAAACTCCTGGTCTTGAAACCTAGAGGTGTTCTGTCTAAATTGATCTTGTTACATTTTATTAATTTTTTTTTCAGACATGGTCATTCATATTCAGAATCCCACTGAGGGAAGGACAAATAAAAGATGCATTTTTTTCTGAAATGAAGCATGTTTTGAAGCAAGACCTCACATATAGACCAGTAAGATCGTGTTCTCTGCTTAATGATACTAGAGCAAAACATAACATAGGATGGACAGGGATTGACATTAAACTTTGTTATTTAACTATTAGATTTTAAGTCTAACTAACAAAATTTCTGTCTAGTCAGTTCAGTTGGACTTATGCAAAATTATGCCAAAAAAAAATATATATTATTAATGTTCAATTGTTGACCCTAGTAACTTTATATTTTTAGCATCTAGCATTATGCAAAAAAAGAAAATGATACATTGCTGTATTCTTGGATGTGTCAATAGGTTTACCATTCAAAGAAATTGGAGGTATGCAGGATGTAATGGGATTTGTTTGAATAACTAATTTATATTTGGTCATTTTACTTATAGCTAAGTGCTGATAAACTTTTTGACATCTACTGCTCTGAAGATGAATACCCAGCAGAAATACAAGAAGTTTTGACAGAAATTGCATTAATGGTAAGTGCATTTCGACACCTGTGAAGTGGAAAGCCTTTGATTTTAACTCAAAAGTTGGTGAACAGAGAAAATAAAGAAAATTTTATATTGAAATTAAAGTAAAATTAATGCACATCTTACTCCAAGTTTCTGTTGATGCCTCCATCCACAGAAAATATATAGTTCATTTCATTATATTTGCCACATCAACATTTACTTTGTGATTTATTTCCCTACACCCTTTCTCTTTTTTTCTTACAAGACATACAGCTACAGTTTTATCTCACCTGAGCTGAAGGCTAAAGCGAGCTTTTCTTATCACTTTTGTCTGGTGTTCCTCTGTCTGTAAACTTTTTACAATTTTATCTTCTTCAAAAATCACTGTACTAATATCAAACGTTAAAAATTGTCTTTAACAAAAAGTAAGGGCTTTTCGACATCCCCTTTTCCCCTTTATAATATGAAATGTCAGGTAAAATCATATCAATTTTATTTTAAGAATTCTTTACCGCCTTGGTATAATCAGTTGCCTTAATATGAACTTATAAGTAATGTAATGTCACAAAAAAGATAACTTCAGAACTTTTAAAGTAAATATACTTTTAATTTCTAATAGAATATTTTTTAAAAAATCATTTTAAAAAAAGTAAGTATTCATTTCTCGAATAGAAAACGTGGTATGCCTTGGGTATTTCTACGTTCATTGAGCAAAGCGAGGTTACTCTTTTTAAATCAATTTTTAAAAAGTTGCAATATTCATGCCCTTTAAACTTCTATAAGGAGTCAAAAAATGGCCCTACATACCATAATTTTTAAATCATACTCTTTACTCCAAACCTAAAACCGAAAGGATTTCAAAAATTGGATGAAAAATAAATAAGTTATAGCTAAAGGGCTGTTTTCTGCTTTGACCCCTCTTTATCCCTTATTTTTCGAAATTTTAATCCCAAAACCTTTTCCAGTCTGCGTATCAAGTCTTTTATTATAAATTTTAAACATGAAAATATTTACTTGAAAACTGTTTGAGAAAAACGTGCCACGCGTGAATTCAGATTAACATTAACGTTTTCACCGGAGGGGACTATAGCTTTCCTCCCTTTTTCAAAGGAAGATAATTAGAAATTAAGGAAAAATTTTGAGAAATTTTCAAAAATCTTTCCAAAAACCATTAAGCCAGGTAAGCTGAAACTTGTGTGGAAGCATCCTCAGGTAGTGTAGATTCAAAGTTATGAAAATTATTACCCCCTGGGGTAGGGTGGGGCCACAATGGAGGGTCAGTGTTGTACATAGGAATATATAGGGTAAATCTTTAAAAATCATCTTCTCGAAAACTAATCAGCCAGAAAAGCTGAAACTTGTGTGGAAGCATCCTCAAGTAGTGTCAATGTAAAGTTGTGAAAATCGTGACGCCTAGGGGTAGGGTGGGGCCACAATGGAAGGTCGATGTTTTACATAGGAATACATGTATATAAGGTAAATCTTTAAAAATCTTCTTATCAAAAACTAATCAGCCAGGAAAATGTGTGGAAGCAAACTCAGGTAGTGTAGATTCAAAGTTGTGAAAATCATGACCCCCAGATGTAGGGTGGGGCCCCAATGGGGTGTTGAAGTTTTACATAGGAATATATAGAGTAAATCTTTAACTAAAAAATATTCTTCTCAGAAATTAATTAGCCAGGAAAGCTGAAACCTGTGTGGAAGCATCCTCAGGTAGTGTAGATTGAAAGTTGTGAAAATCATGACCCCCCCCCCCCCCCCCCCCCCCGGGAATAGGGTGGGGGCACAATGAGGGGGGGATTGAAGTTTTACATAAGAATATATAGAGTTAATCTTTAAAAGTCTTCTTTTCATTCACTCATGAGCCAGGAAAGCTGAAACTTGTGTGGAAGCATCCTCAGGTAGTGTAGATTCAGAGTTGTGAATATTATGACTCCCTGGGGTAGGGTGGAGCCACAATGGAAGGTTGATGTTTTACATAGGAATATATAGAGTAAATCTCTATCATAAACTCATGGGCCATGAAAGCTGAAACTTGTGTGGAAGCATCCTCAGGTTGTTTTCAAAGTTATGAAAATCATGACTCCCAGGGGTAGGGTGGGGTCACAATGGAAGGTTGATGTTTTACATAGGAATATATAGAGTAAATCTTAAAAAAATCTTCTTCTCAGAAACTAATCAGCCGGGAAAGCGGAAACTTGTATGGAAGCATCCTCAGGTAGTGTAGATTCAAAGTTGTAAAAATAATGACACAATGACACCCTCAGGAGTAGAGTGGGGCCACAATGGGTTTTACATAGGAATATGTACAGTAAATCTTTAAAAATCTTCTTCTCAGAAACTAATCTGCCAGATGATTCTTTATACATGTAATTGTTAAGACTTTGGCCCCAGGACAATTCTTCGGCCTCACAAGAAGGTTCAGAGTTTGATGTAGGTTTATATCCTATATACAAACAATTGTTAAGGATCTTTTTTACAACTGCAATACTCAACATGTGATATGACTATAAAATCATCCTGTTAGAAAGGGGACTAATGATTATAAACATAAGAATATCCAGGGGAAAAATGGATTTTATTTATACAGGATATACATGTATTATTGTACATTGTCCTGATAGTTTGTATTATGACTCCATTAAGCTGATTTTATCATACCTATTGTTCCTCAGGTGAGTGATGTGGCCCATGGGCCTCTTGTTTATTACTTCCCTGCCATGTGTACAAACTGGTGTTAACCGGGGCATTACAATGCATGACAGCATGTAATAATGATCGAAAGATGATTCAGTCAGCTATCTAAGTAAGAAATGTAAGAAGAAATAAATTTATTCACATTTAATTTGTTTAAACGATAAATTACTACAGTATAATGATTAAAATCGATACGATTTTTACACAGAAATTCAAGCAGTATTATAGTAAGCACTCATGAATTTATTGGTGGATTGCATAAAGTTTTGCAAAATTTCATATTAAATTTTCAAAAAAAAAAAAAATAATAATTAGTGCGACGCAATGAATAAGGCAAGGTCCACGTGTCAGGAAAAAAAAGTATCGACCTAATTTCCGAAAAATACGATAGGAGCATTTTTAGATTGACTATCTACATTCAGGTTTGTTAAATAAAGGGCCCTATGGTAAGGATGATGCAACATTAGGAAATTGATTTATAACAATTTTAAATAATTATGAAGTTTGCGTTATACATTTTGTTATTTAGATCTTCATTTCCAGAGTGTGTATGACAAATCTGTGTTACAGTGAAAAAGAATATAAATTTTTGTTATGTCATGCATGTAGTATTGTTCTAAATTCTGTTTTTTTCATAAAAGTTAATTTTATATATCCTTTTACTATAAAGGTAATTGAAAAAGGATGTAATCTGAATGACACAATACTCAGCAGCAAAGGTGTGGATCGGTATGGATTCATTCTTTCCAAACACTTTGAGACAGCATGGAAAAAGAAGAATACAGAGAGAAAACAGTCCTTTCTGCAATTCACCTTATCCTGGCCTTCATTTTTCCATTTTCTCAACATGTTTTGTAAGTTTTAAAGTCACCCAAGAAAGATATTGCCTCATGAATTTTAATTTAAAATCTAAAGACATTACCATTCATAACAATGTCAGGCATAACTGTGACTGTCTCTGCTATAAGCCTTAGGAAATAGTGTAATTCCCCTTAATTTGTTTTTATCTCTTATTGATATTAAGTAATTTGGTTTTTTTTGTATTTTATGTAGATGTAGAGAACAAAGGATCTGAATTGTACATAAGAACATAAAAGAGTCCAGCTGTCAATACTTTTATTACTTTGATTTTATATATTTCATATAGACCTACAAGACAAGAGATCCAAACTCCTTTCCAAGGACAGTGGTTGTTTGCTGACAAAAGCTGCCCAGGAAGTCTGGACAGCTTATGAGGATCTCCTGAGTGGTCAGATTACTGTAGGAAATTTCAGACTCGTTCAAAAAAACAAGGACAATTTTTTTAAGATCATCAAAATCATGATTGAAAGAGACAAGAAAGATGTTGTCTTTAGTGAAACATGTACCACACAGCTAGTTAATATCAGAGACAAAGAAATCAGTCATTTTGAAAGAATTCTGTGTGATGTAAGGATTTTCACAGACATGTGCCATCATTTTGAAGGTATAATTATAATTAACTACAGAACTATACTGCAAAACTCGGTTATAACGAAGTCATTGGGACCTAAGAAATTACTTCGTTATATCCGTAATTCGTTATAACCGTATAAGAAATTCATTAAATTTACATAGCTGGGGATCCAAGATGACTTCGCTATATCCGTAAATTCGCAATATCCCTGTTCATACTAAACGAGTTTTACTGTACACAGATTTCAGATCAAGAAACGTTATCATATTACTGGTACTTGAAAACCATTAGACCTCTGGTCCAAGTGGACATATCTTTATTAGAACAAACAAAAATTTTTGTTGCTGAGAAATATTTTACAAAATTAAGAGAAAGAGTACACAACATTGTAAACAGAATATTACATAATTAACCATCACATTCATAGCAATTTATTTTGACCCAAATTTCTTGTAAATAGCACATTTTTTGTCCACAGTTAATTTGTTAGAAACAGTTTCTATAGACTTAAAATACTTTATATTTATTAAGCTTCTGATCTCTTCTAAACATTTTTTTAAGATCTATGATCAAATTCACTTGCACTGGTTCTGATGGTATTTCTTTGGTCAAATTGTTTGCAGTTTTCATTGTATTTTGTTTCAAATTTTTGTAGTAGACACACTTGCCTTTGATGAAGCCTTATCAACATTTCAAGATCTTACCGGACATAAAATTGGAAGTCTCTGCAACCCTGTGTCCTTAAGTAAAGTTGAGGATGTTGAAGCTTACATGCCAGTGATCTGTGCTTTCACAGTAGAAGACGAGATTCTAGATATCATTCCTCAGCTGCATGAGTGAGTTTATCATTTGCCTTTGCAAGAGAGTGAAAGAGCTTTAAAACAGAGAGAGAGAGAGAGAGAGAGAGAGAGAGAGAGAGAGAGAGATCTTTCTTATCACTGACAAAAAAGTTGTTGGAACATTATCATTTTTTATGGATAACCATTTATATAAATTGTCTCCTTATAAATAATGGATCAACATAAAAGTGACCAATTCATAAATATTGGATGACCTTATTAACTGGAGTCACTGTTTTTAATTTTGATGTACTGGTACTTGTTAAAGAGTTGATGTTAAAAAACTATTTGCTCATTAAAGCAATTCTACTTGTAGATGTAGCAAAGGGATTCTTTTTATGAAACTGTGGGAGAGAAGAGGTAAGAGGTGTGTAGATGACAAAGGAGGTGTGCCTTTGGCAGCAAATGAAGTGATTTCCCAGGTGTGGGAACCAATCTATGAAAATCTGCTGGCTATCGCAAAAAGGATTCGAGATGGCACAATGCTCTTTTCCGAGTTTCAAAAGCATTTTGGAATTATGCCTGATGAACATTTGATCAAGGAATTTGGGCATTTGTCTGCTGGTGGAGACAAAGAATGGATTGAAAAAAGAATGGAACAAATACGGCAGCACAAAACTGTTCAGCAGTGTGTAAATGGAGCCCATGTCATTATGAATGTTGTAGAAACTTATGGCTTAGAAGGCGACTTCCACCAAATGGATTTGATTGTTGAAATGGTATGTGTGTTGTACTGAATTTTCAATAATAGTGATTAACACATTAATTGGTCCCAATAAATTAACTCTGCGTCAGTTGATTTTCTTATTCTTAAAAAAAGTCTCATGTTGTATAAACAAAAGATTTGATTTAAATATTTGTGATGAAATAGGCTAGAGGGAAAGATATTGCTATGAACAAACTTGACAAAGATCTGATAAAAGCAACTGTAAGTCTGAAAGGAATGACAGAAAAACAAGTTGAATGTCTCAGGGTCTTCATGGATTGCAAGCCATTGGTGGAATGGGTGAGAGAGTCAATGAAAAGTATGTTCAACAATTTGCTACACTTTTTCAGAAAATTATTGTTAATGAAAATGTTTTAATCATAATTGTAAACCAATGTTTTAATTTTTTTAACTTCATAATTATATAAGAGATAATTTTACTATCATATGATTGATTTCTGACAATGTTGTGAAGTGTTAAGTCTCAAAGTATTATTTTCTCCTTCATATTGAATTTGGCATCAATAATTGCTGCAATTCTGAGGATTTTAGTAACAATTAGATTTTTTTTTCAGAAATCACTTTTTGCACTCTTTGAATTTGAATTTGTAGATCTTCAGGAGTTGAAGGTGTTTGTGGATTTGGCCAGCATATCAGCAGGAGAGGGCGCCATGGAGGTGGATAGGGTCAAATGTCTCCATGCAGCCACCACTGGATATGCTCCATTGATTTTTAATTTGGATAAAGCTTGTGGTTCTAAAATCTTTCTTGAAAAATGTGAGCTTGTGTGGAAAGAATTGGATTCCGATCCCAATCTTCCCAAAAAATTGGTAAGTGAAAGACAAAATTAACAAGATAACTTAAGCACTTTGACTTATACTTTTTAAGACACTATGTCACAACATGGTGATTTAAATGTTTAATTAAACTGATTGTATCTTGTTCTTGTCTACTGAATTAAATTTTTGAAAATATAATTTTTTATCCAAAATTTCACTTTTTTGACTCGTATACTTATTATCCATTATCATATCTATCATAATCAAGTAATTTTCCGCTGAAACTCTTTCATGTTGTAATGAGCCACCTTAACATTATCATGATATAATGGCAACTTTTTTTTGTTTTTGATTAAGAATAAATACTTTGCTATAGATTGACACCAAGAGACAGTTGGAATGGCTGAACAGTGTGAAATCTGCCCAGGGTTCGGTAGAGGTGACATCCATGAGACAAGCAGAAGCCATTAATTCTGTTGGAATTTACGTGGTGGGAAAAGTAGATCCAAGCATGACCATTGACAAACCAGTAAGTTTAGGTGAATTTTGAGGTTTGAGAATTCCTAGTTAAGGGAAACATGTTACTTTGCTAAATGGGAAAAAATTATCCAATTAAAAGGCACTTGTTTCAAATGTGCACAGGAAAAGTCTTTTATGTGGGTTCAAAATTTTTTGTTGAAATATATGGATAAAATATCTGAAAATCATCAAGTCCCATGATCCTTTTGTAGTTCTGAAATTAGGTTGATAAAATGTTTTTAAACGTTATTATTCAAATTACTTCAAAATGTAGGAATATCATGATCATTTTATTTCTTAAAATTTAATCAATGTTTGGTACATAAGATGGATGTTTTTTTAAAAAAATTTTGTTGTTGTTGAGGGAACAACAAGTGCATGCTTGCTCCAGTTTCTTATTATGATATATATAACTTTATGAACAAAAACATACAGACAAGGTCAAGGTCACTGGCAGGAAAAGTGCAAAATTTGTGTCTGTACCATACCTTTTTAGCTCACCTGAGCTGAAAGCTCAAGTGAGCTATTCTGATCACTTTTTGTCCGTCGTCCGTCTGTCTTACCGTCCGTCTGTCCGTCCGTCTGTCTGTCCGTCTGTTAACTTTTTACATTTTGAACTTCTTCTCTAAAACCGCTTATCCAATTTCAACCAAATTTGGCACAAAGCATCCTTATGGGAGGGCGAATATAAATTGCAGAAATAAAAGTCCAATCTGTTTTCAAAGCTGAGAAAACCTTGAAACTGTAGAAAAAGGGGGGTTCATTTTAAAAAATCTTCTTCTCAAGAACTACTGATTCCAATTCAACGTAGTTTAGCATAAATTATCCTTATGGGAAGGAAAATATAAATTGCAAAAATTAAGGTCTAATTCTGTTTCAAATCTGAGTTATTACGAAAATAATAATAAAGGAAAGGCGTGTTTCAATCAGTTTAATAGCTTCGGATTCGGCATCCGGTAAAATGGGTAGACAAGACTTGGCCTGGGCAAAACAAAAGATTGGCAGTTATTAATCTGCCAATCTCATTAAAATTTCAGGATATATGATGGACCAGTATATTTGTATTTGCTGTAAATATTGCTGCAAAATAATGCGTATTTGGAATTGACGATTGCCGATCTGCCCCGGCTTTTATTTTGCCACGGCCCGGGTTTGCGTACCCATTTTACCAAGTCTCGTATTCCATACATCTAAAACGAGGTTCTTTGTTTAAAGCAGCCATGACATTATACGAAAAAGGGTCGATCTGACTATGATGAATTTGCTTGTTGTGCAACAGTTCGCGAATGATGGGAAATTTTTGAAACATGCAAAATATATTGGTGCCGATTTTGTGTAGTAAATTGAGGCTAAATATTTCAACGCGTTGAAAGTTTTCACACATGACGTTGGTGTTAGCTTGTTCTGATTTTCGTTTCGTTTTCATTATTTATGCTTTGTAACCTGGGAACTATCGTCTGTATTTCGTGATTTTTACGTATCAAATCAAACAGAGACTTCGGTAAATCAAACAGTTAACTGTTTACCTGCGCAAATTAAGCAAAATCTGATGTATCAAAAAAGTACTGAAATACAATTCATTCTATCGATAATTCAGCATTATCTTTTGCGTAATGGTAGATTAATGCAATAGGTTTTGTTGAGATGCTGACGGCATTTTCTCGAGTTTATTCAGTTTAAATAGAGTTTAATATCGCTGTCGGAAATATGTAGGTATATACATGTACATGTATATATATGATTCATTTCGAAAAAATAAATTGTGTTCTTTATTTGTTATAGTGCATGTTTCTTGTGTTTTAATTGTGTACAATTTCTATTTACTCACCATATTTGAGTGTTAAGCTTCGAATTATAAGCAAGATACAGAGATTTGCTCACAATTCTATGTTTGTACACAGATCTTAAAAACTAAAGATTAAAAAAGTAAAAAAATTGTCAATATTTATTAAGAAAATTTTCAAAGTCTCTTCTTCCAGAAACTTATTGTATTGTAAACTTAACCTTTTTTAGCTCACCTGAGCCAGTCTTCTTCTCAAAAACTATTAGGCCAGGAAAGCTCAAATTTGAGTGGAAGCATCCTCAGAAAGTGTAGATTCAAGTTTGTTCAAATCATGGTCACCGGGGGTAGGGTGGGGCCACAAAAGGGGGATCATGTTTTACATAAGAATATATATAGAAAAAATCTTTAAAAATCTTCTCAAAAACTATTAGGCCAGAAAAGCTCAAATTGAAATGGAAGCATCCTCAGGGAGTGTAGATTCAAGTTTGTTCAAATCATGATCCCCGGGGGTAGGGTGGGGCCACAATTGGGAGATCAAGTTCTACATAGGAATATATAGAGAAAATCTTTAAAAATCTTCTTCTCAAAAACTATTAGGCCAGGAAAGCTCAAATTAAAATGGAAGCATCCTCAGGTAGTGTAGATTCAAGTTTGTCAAATCATAGTTCCCATGGGTAGGGTGGGGCCACAATTGGGAGATCAAGTTCTACATAGGAATATATAGAGAAAATCTTTAAAAATCTTCTTCTCAAAAACTATTAGGCCAGGAAAGCTCAAATTAAAATGGAAGCATCCTCAGGTAGTGTAGATTCAAGTTTGTCAAATCATAGTTCCCATGGGTAGGGTGGGGCCACAATTGGGGGATCAAGTTTTACATAGGAATATATTGAGAAAATCTTTAAAAATCTTCTTCTCAAAAACTATTAGGCCAGAAAAGCTCAAATTTGAGTGGAAGCATCCTCAGAAAGTGTAGATTCAAGTTTGTTCAAATCATGGTCACCGGGGGTAGGGTGGGGCCACAAAAGGGGGATCATGTTTTACATAAGAATATATATAGAAAAAATCTTTAAAAATCTTCTCAAAAACTATTAGGCCAGAAAAGCTCAAATTGAAATGGAAGCATCCTCAGGGAGTGTAGATTCAAGTTTGTTCAAATCATGATCCCCGGGGGTAGGGTGGGGCCACAATTGGGAGATCAAGTTCTACATAGGAATATATAGAGAAAATCTTTAAAAATCTTCTTCTCAAAAACTATTAGGCCAGGAAAGCTCAAATTAAAATGGAAGCATCCTCAGGTAGTGTAGATTCAAGTTTGTCAAATCATAGTTCCCATGGGTAGGGTGGGGCCACAATTGGGAGATCAAGTTCTACATAGGAATATATAGAGAAAATCTTTAAAAATCTTCTTCTCAAAAACTATTAGGCCAGGAAAGCTCAAATTAAAATGGAAGCATCCTCAGGTAGTGTAGATTCAAGTTTGTCAAATCATAGTTCCCATGGGTAGGGTGGGGCCACAATTGGGGGATCAAGTTTTACATAGGAATATATTGAGAAAATCTTTAAAAATCTTCTTCTCAAAAACTATTAGGCCAGAAAAGCTCAAATTTGAGTGGAAGCATCCTCAGATAGTATAGATTCAAGGTTGTTCAAATCATGGTCCCCGGGGGTAGGGTGGGGCCACAATTGGGGGATCAAGTCTTATATAGGAATATATAGAGGAAATCTTTTAAAAATCTTCTTCTCAAAAATATTTGGCCAAGAAATCTCAAATTGGCATGTAACCATCCTTAGGAAGTGTAGATTCAAGTTTGTTCAAATCATGGTCCCTGGGGGTAGGGCGGGTCACAATGGGGGATGAATTTTTATAGATAGAGAAAATCTTTAAAAGTCTTCTCCTCAAAACTATTAGGCCTGGAAAGGCCATATTTGAGTGGAAGCATCCCCAGATCATATAGATTCAAGTTTGTTTAAATAATAGTCATGGGGTAGGGTGAGGCCACAATGGGGGATGAATTTTTACTTAGGAATATATAGAGAAAATCTTTAAAAATCTTCTTTTTAAAGAATTTTTGGCCAGAAAGGGTTTAAACATGTGTAGAGGCATCCTTGGGTAGTGTAAATTCAAGTTTGCAAAATCACAGTCATTAGTGGTAGGGCGGGACCGTGATGGCGGTTTGAATTTTTACATAGGAATATAAAGAGAAAATCTTTAAAACTATTCTGGGAAAGTGTTCAGTTCAAAACTCAGTACTTAGTGTGAAAGCAAAGGTTATGCAGATTTAAGTCTGATGAAACCATGATTCCCTAGAGAAAAATGGGGCCATGAAATGGGGGGGGGGGTATATAGGAATAGAGAAAAATCTTCTTACAGGTACAACAACAAAAGGGGCTTGGTATTTACCAAAAAATAAGAGGTTGATAAAAATTGGCAGATTTTCAATTTTTTTTAGCAAGATCTACTGTACTCAGTTGTCAATATATTTTGATACTGTAATGCTAATTTGATCAGAATTAAGGCAATTGTTGCTCAGGTGAGCGATGTGGCCCCTGGGCCTCTTGTTTATGGATAAATATTGGAAGTTCTTACTTAATGCACAGAATGCTAATGACCTGAGGATGTGTCATTACCTTGACCCAAGGTCATTTGGACAAGGTCAAGATAACTGGCAGGGAGAGAGCAAAATTTGTGTTGGATCCATATCTTTCAAAGTTGTGTTTAAAGAGAGATAATTTGGAACAATGGAATTCGGAAAGTCTTAAATTTGCCTACTGACGAGGGCAAAAGGGGCAAAAATAAAACCGGGGCGAATATTTCCCTGTACACAGTATTCACTAAACATAACTAGGCTTAATTCTGTCAAACCATTCATTGGCAAAAGTTAATTTTTTTCTTTTTGCTTTTCAGTCTTTGGAAGATGTACTCCAGCTGCATGTTCAAGAAGACACTGAAGGATCCCGACTCAGAAAAAAGTACAAACACAAGGAGCTGCAGGAACTACAGAGCAAGCTCATGCTGGTGGCCGGCAAGGCAGAGATGGGCAAGGATGATGTGGACCGATTCACCATTGTAAGATAATGGTCTAATCTCGAAGACACTTCTCTTTCTGATTAATTAAAAAAAAATAATATAAAGTGCTGGAGATCATGGTTGGATATATTGATAGGGTTTTAACCATCAGTGATAATTTTAAAGGCTGAGCTGTTCATCATATGCTTCCATACATTGACTGCTGGCTGTAAATCCTAGATGAAAAAAATATTAGACTGAAAATGAATGCCCATTTCCTTGCATTTTTAACAGAACGATAATATAATTTTACTTGAGACACTGATAGCCAACATAATGAGGGAGATTAATTAATGCACAGATGTCAAAATCATATAGCTTCCATCACATAATTTTGTGTATGAAGGGTTGTTGTTACATGTAACCTGACTACAAATTTGATCAAACTGCTTATAAATATATGAACATACCTATGATATAAGGAAGGCCGCAAAATGGCTTTAGTCCAATTCAGAAAGCTCTTGTGAATTTTTATACCCCCCGCAACAAAGTTTGGGGGGTATATAGGAATCACCTTGTCTGTCGGTCCGTCTGTCCGTCCGTCTGTCTGTGCAATCGTGTCCAGTCCATATCTTTCTTATGGATAAACATTGGAAGTTCTTACTTCACACAAAGATTGCTTATGACCTAAGGGTGTGTCATGACCTTGACCCAAGGTCATTTGGGCAAGGTCAAGGTCACTGACAGAAAAAAATGCAAAATTCGTGTCTGGTCCATATCTTTCTTATGGAGAAACATTGGAAGTTCTTACTTCACACAAAGATTGCTTATGACCTAAGGGTGTGTCATGACCTTGACCCAAGGTCATTTGGGCAAAGTCAAAGTCACTGGCAGAAAAAGTGCAAATTTCGTGTCTGGTCCATATCTTCCTAATGGAGAAGCATTGAATGTTCTTACTTCACACAAATATTGCTTATGACCAAAGGGTGAGTCATGACCTTGACCCAAGGTCAATTGAGGAAGTTCAAGGTCATTGTTTCAAAATGCTAAATTCTGTCTGTGTCATGTCTTGTATTAATGGAAATATTAGAAGCAAAAATTTGACACAAAGCTTGCTATTCTCAGGCCACATAAAATTATTTTTAGATTCTCATCCCTGTCTCTCTAAAAATGGCCTACCCCAATGAAATTTTTTTTTGGGAAAAAAAATGTGTGGAAAATTTTTCTTGGAAATAATCGGACTCAGTATACCAATAATTCAAAATTTTTAAATAATAAATGGCTGCTTGACATGTGGATTTTGTTTGATTCGAGTCACGGAAGGATGCAAATGTCCTCATGCATTAACAGTTAACTTAAAATAAAATGGAATTAAAGGATATAAATTGGTTTGTTTACTCCTATTAGCATTAACAGTTTTAAAAAATAGAGCAGTTGTAATTTATAGAAAATTGACAGTGAAATAGATTCATCCAATATTTTCTATAATAGCAAAAATACACGCGTTATGATTTTTTTCTTAGTGGGGGGTATCAATTGTGAGCTTGCTCACAGTACCTCTAGTTTAATTTTTATATTTGTAGGTATTTGATGCAATAGTAAGACTATGCAATGTCTACATTAAACTTGTGTCATCCGGATGTGTACTGTTCTCAAACTGGCAAGCTAAATTTCTGTGTGATCCTGATCGAAAAGTTTGTGCCTTCATAAAATTTGGCAGTGGCAATGGATGCACTCAGTTGAAAGGTGGAAGAAATGAAGGGGATGATGTCAGTACCATTATTCCTAGACTGGCAAAATTCATGGAAGTGTGTCTGGAAGAATGGTTGAAATACATTGATCACAAAAGGGATGAGTATCAACATCTGAACTTCTTTACTATTGACCAAATGGTCATTCTACAAAAAGAACTTGTTTTAATGGGAGGAGAGGTTGAACCATCTGATCTCATTTATCCATTGTTATCCATTGTAAAACATGACTGCACCAAAATGGATTTGATTGGTGCTTTGAAAAAGGCCAAAGGTGATGTATCTCAAAAAATGGCTGAGCAGGAAGTTGAAATGGAAGATAATGAAGAGGAAGAAGAAGATGTTGACCCTGATGAAGAAGACAATACCAAGGCCATAGCTGTTGCAAAATTCATTGCAGAAATTGTAAATTCTGGTTATTCAGATAAATTGGCAAGAGAGGCCCTGAAAAGCGGACTTGATCCAGAGAACATCGAGGAAGGTAAATACGGCCGAGGAAAAAATAATTTACATAATTATATAATGTATTCTCATAATTGAGGGAAAATGCATGCAGTGGTAACAGCATTATTGTTGACAGGAAGCCAATCGTGTTTAATAGTTTGTGTTACATGGGTGATCGTTCGTGTAAAGTGTGGGATCGTGCGTGTATCAGGAAAATTGCTTTGCATTTTTTACCCTGCGTGCTTGTGCGTGATCGTGCATTTTTTTTGTTTTGTAACTTTTTTTACAGAATGCCAGGATTTATTCTTAAAACAACAAGTAGTTTTTTTTTTAAACAATACACCAAATGAATGTGAATTTAAATTTTTTTTTATAGAAGAATATTGACAGTTGTTAACATTCATCCTCTTTTTCATTGTGAAATACATTTAGTAAGTATTTCCACTTCTCATTCAATCTTGTGTTCGGTCGAGTTAGTTTACATAATTTCATAATCGGCCCATATCAAAGCATCCATTGTATCTTGACACATAAACTAAATCATATTAGCAATAGCGACACGTTGAATGAAAGCGGTCAAGCTTACCCATTTCCCGTTTTAAACTAAACGATTATTACCCAGGTTTTTTTTTCAAATGAGAACACGATACATATTCCTCTCTGGTAAATTGTATAAACATTTGTTTGAAATAAAATTTATTTAGACGCTTTAAAATTTAAAATAAACGGAAATAAAACAGTAATGTACTGTAAATTATGAAAATATTGGATGTGTAAATCGAAATTCTATGGAACAAGGTAACCAGTTTACCTGTATCCCGTATAATTAAATTGTACATAAGGGAATTGGATTACATAAACAGTCAACTTGCATGTAAATAATTTTGCCATGTGCAGTTTATGCATTATCTTCATTTCTTTTACACTCAGTATTTTCTTTAACTTATGATATAAGTTAATATTTGTTGTGGAGACAAAAAAATAATTTGTGCATGAATTCCTATATTCTTATCTTAAAAAAATTAATTTTGATTTTGCATATTTAGTGGTGAAGAATAGTTTGATTGCGTGTTTTATCTTTTTGTTCGTGTATCGTGAAAATTCACTAAGTAAGTGATCGTCTGTGTATCGTGAAGGATCATTCGTGTATAGTGCGTGATCATTCGTGTCTCACATTCGTGTGTGTCATTTGTCAACAATATCGTTGCTACCACTGTATACAGGTCAAATATATATTTATTGGTATAATTATATGTATTCATATGACACATGCTATGGCAAAGTGAGACTGAGAACTGCTATGTTCACATCAGGTTAACAACAGCATTTTATAGTGCAGTAAGGCCAACTTGAATTTTGCAAGTTTAAGAGAAATTACATTGACTGGTGTGAGGCACATTTTTGCCCTTTCACATATTGTATTGAGGTAGATTTTAATAAAATACATTGATCAGTCAAAGCTTTTGTATTTTAAGTAATATAGAGCTGAGCTCTTTGTCTAAAGATATTGTATATAAACAGTATACCCTGAAAGGTATATCTTCAATGTGATTATAAAAGAGGTGTTCTTTGAGGTTACATCTATCAAAAAATTGGTACATGCAAAATGAAAACCAAAAATTTTGACATTGATTGATTTTATAAAATTTACAGGGGTCAGTATTTCATATTATCCTTTAATCTTCTCCTTTATCTGAGAAAGTGTTCACACTTATTATATAATGTATTGACAGGAATTGTGTGGTGCATTGATCATGAGGACCTGGCAGTGGCTGATATGGAGACAGAGGTCAGCGAAGACCAAGTGGAGGTTAAGGTCGAGGAGTTTGAGGGCTGGACAAAACCTGGGATTTCCATCTCTGACATCACCCAGAACATCCTGTCGGGACTCCAGTATGAATTTATTTTTTATTGATCATGTAATATGAAATATCAAAACTCAATCCCTATGCTTTAATGAACTCAAGAATGCTTTTTATTATGAGGTCATTAGATTAGATTTCAAGGTCATGAGTTGATATATCCTGTCTGGTTGGAACACTTTCATAATCCCACACCATTTACTTTTTATACTCCGGCCAGCTCTGAAGGAGTTAATGCGGAAATTTTTATTTATTTTCCTCACAAGTGAGCATTGACTCTCGGATATCTTTTTGTAATCAATTTTATTTCATAACTCCTGATGACACCTGTTGGTTTTGAGGTCATGCAAAATCTGATTAATATCTGTATCATTTGTATGAAAATTTTCATCCTTTTCGGCTTTTACAGTGAGACTTAATGTGAAGACTTATTTTAGAAAGAATCCTTTTATTTTAGGTCAAAATGTCAAAGGTCATGGACTCTGGTCAATGATTCAAAATGCTGTAAACTTAAAGAGGTTTGATCCTCTGATTTTGGGTAGCCATTTTGTGTCACCTCTTGTCTGGAAATTCTGTGTCATATATGAATTCTACTTGTAAATTCCTTTTTTACAATGCCAAATAAACTCTATTGAATAAAATAGTGAAGAAAAAATTCCATATTTAGAGAGTGTATATATTATGTGGCGGAAGGTTTTTAAGAAGAAAATTAACATTTTTCATAACTCAGTTGTTTTAGAGTACCGTAATTTTAGCTTTCTTGTTTTCCGTGCAGACCAAAGTTTCAGATAGTTTATGCATTGGGATATCTTCGTATTGTTTCAAAAAACATATTTCAACAATATTTCAATATTTCTATCGACATATATTGGCATGTTAAAATAAAAGTAAAGAAAAAATCAACTCCAATTTTCCCCTTAAATTAGCTTATTTCATGCAATATCTCAAAATTTACATTATAGACCCATACTTTTGGTTTTATTTTCTGAATATTTAAGTTTCTTTTGACAAGTCTGTCATAATTTCAGAAAAAGTTTGAGACTTTTGAATTATTTAATTGCATGTTGAATCGTTTATGAATAAGAATAGTATTTTTTCAGTGCAAAAAGGTCAAAATATCAATAAGGTGAAGAAATGGCAAACTTTTTCATTATGATAATTTTAATTTTATTAATTCCAAATAATGCAAATTTGTATTTGATACCATGGTTCATTTTGATAAAAAATTATAGAGGGAAAAGCGATTTATGTACAATTTGCACTTTCAGTGCAGAAAGGTCATATTAAATACACCGTAGCACCGAAAGTAGCATATAGACCCCAACATTTTGTTTTGAATTTTGGTTTAGATATGTGTGTAGATATTTAAAAAATACTTTAGAAAAAAACTTAGAGACTTTTGATGGCAGGATCCAACATCCTTAATTGGGTGCAAGAAAAATATTGCAAGATATATTAATTCACAACAATTAATGCAGCAATGATTTTAAAGTGTTTTCAATTTATTAATTCTTTTCTAGTATGTTGAATATCCTTTATAAAATCTCACTCGCAAAAATTAGTTGATGTGAACCAGTTTAGCACTAGTAAATCACAGAATATAGTTATTGTGAAAAGTTGATTTACAGAATAGTTTGAGACTTGTTTTCAAATTGACATTCTTAGTGTTTAAAATTAGACAAGATTATAGTGATATTTGAGGAAGATCAAATGTCATAAGCTGTAGTTATTGCAGAATTGAAGAGGACACTTTGTTCGTAAAATTGAAGCAGCTGTGGAGTGAGTTTTTGTCCTCCATATCCTCCAGTGTGTCAGATTATCTCAGTGTGGAACATCTCGGGATCATTCTGAGGAGGCTCGCTGAGACTGGTCAGTAAGATTAAACGGGGAAGATTCAATTGATTTGTAAAAACTTTTTATACTCAAGTGGTTAAAAGGGCTTAAAGGACTATGTGCGGTATGGTCAAATATCTGCCCCCGATTTCAACCAATTTTTAAATAGTATCGTATGAAAATGAAATCTTCACAAATCATTGTAAAGAGGATGCCTATAACTTTAATCTTGATTTTAGTCATCATTGCTCACTTGCTGTTTATCTATGACGTCACTTTAATGACCTAATTCCCGCAAATTTGCAAACAAATGAAGATATTCTCATTTTTGCTCTATATATTGCATTCGGAAGTATAGAGCGCAGGTCGGCTCAAGTGCGATTTTAACATATGTTTTTATTCAGATAGTTATACATATTATACTAAAAAATGGTACTTGAGCAAGCCTGCACTCGATGTATCCCAGTCGAAAAACCATCGGAAAACACCCATATTTTGCTACAAAACATCAATTTATTAAAATAATGCAATATTCCTGACGTCATTTCTACATTATGACGTCACTGTGGTGGTAACCTTTTACACCTTTATTTCCAATATGATTTTAACTATCTTTCACCTTATTTTAAAGCTCTTTCTAAAACTTTGATTTTGGGGGGCAAAAATTGCATAAAACCGCACTTAGTCCTTTTAATTTTAGACTCATAACCCTTGTAAAAACCTGAGGTGGAAGAGTTCTCTTAAAAATGCAAGAGATCATTCAGTAATTCTGTTTTGTATATTTATTTTTTTTCTTCAGAAACATTTACAGTGAACAGACCATTAATACCTGGGTTTGAGAGAGGTGCTCCAAATCTACTGCTCTGTCCGCAAGGTATAAACTTAAGGAAATACATGTAGCTTATATGCTTTAATTTTACAGCTATATTCTATATTTATGCCCCCCTTTGAAGAAGAGAGGGCATATTGCTTTACTGCTGTTCATCTTTTTGTCTGTCTGTTGGTCGGTCCACCATAGTTTCTGTTCATTTTCTTTGCAGAGGTTGCACGTATTGAAATGAAATTTGGTATACAGATTTATCATAATATTATCTAGGTCAAGTTTGATTTTGGGTATAGTCATGCAGTTTTCAACAGAGTCATGCCCTTGGACTCAGAAAAATTCCAATTATTTGCAGTTTCCGTTCATTTTCTTCGCAGAAGTTATATGCAATGAAATGAAATTTGGTATACAGATTTATCATAAAAATATCTAGGGCAATTTCAATTTTGGATACAATCGTGCAATTTTCGACAGAGTTATGTCTATTGGACTTAGAAACATTCTAATTATTTGCAGTTTCCGTTCATCTTCTTCACAGAGGTTGCAAATATTGAAATGAAATTTGATATACAGATGTACCATAAAAACATCTCGGTCAAGTTTGATTTTGGGTACAATCGAGCAATTTTTATCAGAGTTATGTCCCTTAGACTTAGAAAATTCCAATTATTTGCAGTTCTTCTTGGATTCTTCGAAGGGAGGGGGGCTTAAGTGTTTCACAAACATCTCTTGTGTACAAAAATTTGGTGTAATTCTTTTTATTTCTATAAACCTTACAGACGAGATTCTGAACACTGTACTCACAATATACAGCGATGATCTGGATCAGCCGCTTCCTCAGTCGGATGAGATCCTGATGTGCACTCCACATACCACCCTGGATGAGGTTCAAAAATATATTTCTATATAATACATGTATTTATGAAAAGAGTTCCTGAAATATATTTCATATTCCATGCAATTTAAATTGAAATAATGCAAAGGATATGTTTTTTTCAAATTAAATGCAAGTTTTATAGTGCCTTACATGTAATGCTTCTTTTGAGGAAATTTTTAGCTTTGCCCAAACTGTTTTACTTAAATATCTGTCCACAATATGGTAAGCTGCTGCTTTGTCACTGTAGGTGGAGATATTCTGGAGGAGGGCGGTCTTTGACACCACTGACAGAATCCACTGTCTTGTCAGTGGAGATCTGTTGGACTATGAGGTCAGCGACAGGGGCGAGAGGAGACTGGACTACCATATGCAGAGAGCAACAGAAAATGGTACGTCACTACATGGGAAAATTTCACAATGGATCTTATAACTTGCTCTATTTACTGTAGCAATTGTTGTCAAAAAAGTTAACGATACATGATAAACAGGCTATTTTATTTATATGAGTATTTACTTGGACTTCTTTTGTATAGCAGTGTATACATAATGATGAAATTTTAATCTCCAATTAATGTTAACTAACTTTAATTTGCTTTAAATTTATTTCACAATTAACTTCTGATCAACTGGTTCGCAACGACTAACGTTTGCAACCAAGCCTTATCCCAACCCATCTTGTTACAATAACTATCTGACAAAGACTGGTTCGTGGCGAGCGCATTTGAACCTCATGAAAATTTTTCGCACGCAAATAAAAGTTGGTTTACAGTTTTATAAGAATTACTCTTATATAAAATATAAATAAGCATTTTTTATCTTGCTTTAACTATGATGGTGGTGATTTGTAGGCATCCCCTACAAGTTGGTGGTGGTGTGTAGCACAGAGAGAGAGAACCACTCTAGAATCGTGGCAGCCCTGGACAAATACAGACGTCCTCCCATACCACTTCTCTCCCATGAAAAGACGGCAGAATTCATCAAAGAGAAGCTGACCTTTAACCTCAAAAAACCTCGTGTACGGCCATCAGCAGAGGCCGACAATGAGAAGTAAGTGTTGCTTAAGTTTACAGAATGATATAGTCTAATCTGTGAAAAAGAGGTTTACAGAGAGAGAGAGAGAAAAAGAGAGAGAGAGAGGCCAACAATGGAAAGTAAGTGTAGCAAACACAAAAATAGTCAAAGCAGTAAAACGATTGGAAAATGCAAAATTAAACTAAAAGAATATTTCAAAAGAAATATGTTCTCTTTAGCTAGTTATCTTTTTTACCGCAGGAGATATTGAAAACTTATTCAAGATATACATCATATCTGTCAGATATTTTTTGACTGCATACAGACATGATGTACTATGATTGCAATTTTATTGTACACCTTAGTTGCACAGTCCGAGTGGTGAAGTCCTGGCGAGCTGGAGTTGGTAAAACCCTTCACAAGAAAAGGTTGGCCGAAAAACTGGAAAGTCTTCATTCTGGTGTTGTCAGAACTAATAAAGCAGTGGTGTCCATTCCACTCCATGAGAGGGAGATCAACATTGACAGCATTATGTCAGTCCTTCTACAAAACACACTGCATCCTGGGAAAATTGAACCTAGATTGTTTCACATTGATTTGTCTCATGAGGTTAGATTTTCCTCCTCTAAGATATATTCATTTTGCCAAACCTTTCTATGGATGTAAATTAAGGAAGCTGGGTGGTCAACAAATTACCATCATTACCAAATTTTTTTAGTTTATGGCAGAAAATATTATCGTTTACTTAATAAAAAATCAACATATTTCAGCTTTGAAATACAGAGCTCTCTTTTTCAAGAATATGAACGTAGTCTAAAAATGGCCACAACCAACTAGCCCTCTTAAAAGTGACATTTGTTTAAATTCAAAGACATCAGTAGACGAGGTATTTCTTTGTGTTGTGTAGATTACAGATAAATCAGAGTTACTAACTAATAAATACAGTGCACATGCAAAGTACTTTAAAATCACATTTACTGTAAACAAAGTAAATATTTGTGTGATTGATATTTGCAACCAACTTTTTACTCACAAAAATGATTTCTTGTGGCAATTGCAACTTCTTGTACCTTTTTTGATAATCCCCTCCCCCCCCCCTTTTTTTTTAAAAAGCTGTGTGGAAAAGGTCAGAGCTCGAAGTTTAGATTGTGCTTGTAGATCAATCCTTAACCATGCAACCATTTGCAAATAAAAGTTGACACACACAATAATTGGTTTTCAGTGAACCAGCTTTGTTCAAAACAGAAATTATGTTTTTTAAAAAGGGGCATGGTCATGATTTTGGTCAAATTCAATGTTACTGTTTTATTATTTACAATGCTTTAGGAATGTATTTCTAATGATCATGTGAAATTTGAGAGTCAGATGTAGAATTATGAGCAAGATACAGGGCTCACAATTCTTTGTCATGTAAACAAGGCTTGTGCTCTAGCTGTTTTTGTTTAAGTAGGTTCAGTATGCTAGTAAAAATCTTTTTCAAGCTGATTTGTCTATCTTCTTATTGATTTTAAGCATATCGTAAATAAACAGTTCCTAACGTTTAACACATTCCTGCAAGGTCTAAAACTGTAATTTTCACTTCAACATTCAAAATGTAAACAAAAGCTTTGTTTACATAGCAGAAAATTGTAGGCTCTATAACTTGCTTAAAACTCAATGGATGATACTCAAATTTTGGTTGCCTATCAAAAATGCCTTACTTAAGCATTATAAACATTAAAATCAAACAAATAATTTTTCGCCAAAATCGTGACCATGCCCCTTTAAGACCATTATAAATGATTCAAATTGCGGAGAACAGTGAGTGAAGTTCACCATGTCTAAGAGGTATAATTTAGAAATCATTCATTCATGTGTCAGTCTTCAAATTGCATACAGAAAATGTCCATGTCATTTAACACTAGCTATATCAATATCTGAGAAAAGGGTACATACAAATCTTTACTTACTTGTAATTAAGATTATTACACTATCGTATAGGTCCAGGAGGGTGTGGATTACCTGCTGTTCCAGTTACTGATTCTGGGCTGCCTCACCAACAGCACCGGTCATGTGTGGAGAAAGCTGCCCTATGACCTCTACATAGTGGAGACCATGCCCCTCCTGGCCAGGGACTACCAGGATCAGGTCTGAGAAAAGCTTTGAATTCACTGTCCTTCTTGTATATCAGAGTTTGGGGATTTAAAAAGTAGACTTTTGATAGACAAGCTTGTGAACATTTATTAGGGGTATTTTTGCCTGCATGATGGGCTTTATTCACTATATGTAGATTTTTATTATTCGAACCGTGTCCACAACCACATGTGGGACCCTTTGGATGGTTGCAAATTATATACAAATAGAAAATCTTCTCCAAAATACCTACAGCGCTACGATTTGTAATATAGGCTTGTAGCAATCTTTTTTTCTGAATGGTATAAAAATGGTATAATGTTTTTAAAAGATATTATTAACAATGATGGTTCTTTCTTAACCTTAGATGAGTTTTACGAAAAATTTAAATTTAAACCCTCTTTTCTTCAATACAACAGTCTTCTTTCCTCTATCCCAAATAACTGGAAAAAACATGTCAAAGACAAAACACATCCTCCCCATAGCGAAGGGAATATAATGCACTCCTTGTCTGTTCAAGGAAAACTTATACCATTATGTGAATTAAAATGTAAAGATGCATATTGGATTTTAATTAACAGTTGTAAGGAAATTACACTCTGTATCCAAAAATGGTCAGAAATACTTGAAGTAGAAATTCCAGTCTCTGATTATAAAAAGATATTTAATTTACCTTTACAGTGTTGCACACAAACTAACGCACAATCTCTTCAGCTCAAAATACTACACAGAATCATAGTACATAACAAGTCGCTTTTTAATATGAAATTGATTCCAAGTCCGAACTGTAACACAGACAACTGTAATGAAATTGACACTATACATCATAGATATTTCCAATGTAAAAGCATACAAATTTTCTGGAAAGATCTAATATATTGGTGGCAACAACATATAGAAAATGTCAATCACTTAACGATGCAAGATGTCATATTTGGTATCTACAAAGTAAAAAATGTTCCACTAAATTATTGTATTTTACTTGGAAAATGCTTTATACATCTAATTCATTCAAAATCTCCTGGCAAACAAATTGAGTTCATTGCTTTTAAAAATTTTCTAAGAAACAAACTTCATGCGAAAGAAAATTATCTTTGTTCGAAGAATCAAATGCTCATTTTTTTACGAATTATGGCAGCCAATATTAGTTAACTTATAAACTGTAGTCTTTCAGTATTATATGGATTGTCTTGATTGTTTGAAGATTGCTGATCAATGCTTTCTACCATGTTAAAAACTAAGATGCATGTATATTTTAGATCCATGTTAATATTTTAGCTCCATGTCCAAAGTACTCGTATATTGATCTGTTTCCATGCTATTTATCATTTATTCTATTGTGAAACGTTTTGAATTATGTTCTAAAAATATATGTACCATAATTGTTGAGCCAATAAAATATTCACTCACAAAAAAAAAAAAAAAAAAAAAAAATTTTAAAATTAGAACTTACCCTTAGTTCAGTTAAAAAACACAAACTGAGACCAATGCTATTGTGTTTTGACAGAGAGGCTATATAAAGTGCATGCACAGATGCCTGGACCTTCTACCAGACGTGACCTGTCGCTCTCCATTGGAAAGTGTCAAGAAATACCAGGGAAATGCATTAGGTAATACATATGCAACGAAATATCAGAAGAAATATGCTAATTATTTGTCATTTCTTACTTAGATTTCATTTCAGTTGATTTTATAAAAGAAACATGACTTAATTTAATATCCGTTGATGACAGATAATCGGGATATATAAGGTTTTCAAAGTCAAAGGTTAAATTGACAGTCAAATGTTAAGTACAAGTATACTTTTTAACATTTTAATTTGCAAAGAGCAAAGTATTAAGCCACTAAGAACCGTGAAATTTCCATGAATGAATTTTTTCTTCAAAAAAGGATTGAAAGATTCAATATACATTTCCTTCTCTAAGGTCAATGTGACATAAATTTATTTTACGCTAATTGAGATTACAGTATATTAGCCAAGTAAGATACCTGTATTAAGGTCTTTCGATTGTCGCATGATGTCACTTGGAGCATTCCGATATATTTTAACGTTACTTATTGGTTATAATATTAGTGTTATGTGATGTATGGTTTTGCCAATATTTCTTAATTCAACTTATGTTTAATACATTTTAAGCTATGAAAAGTGAATTGACACTAATCTAATGTTTAACAATTTATAGAGGGTTGTTTGAGTTTAAATCTCTGAATTCAATGGGAAAACTGATAAAACCGCGTGCATAGGAAAAGTTGACAGAGACTACAATTCATTATTTTTCACCCGGCAAGATTAACATTTCTTTACAGATTTCGATAGGATATATAATGAGTTACAATTATACCAATTTTCAGTGAGTTTGCACCATTATTTCCAAAGTTATAGACGTTTTGTGTTAAATTGCTAAACTGTACTTATTCATGGTTGAAAAATTGTATCAAAATTCACTCTAAATGTGATTGCTTTCATACTGGCAAGTTTAAATGGCCTTTAAATGTTAAAATACATAAAATAAAGGATTGCGATGAATTTCTTTAAAAAATTGCTTTATTTTATAGAAATCATGTTTGATTGGAGAGCAGTGTCGCTATAATTGCCTTGATATGTACCTGTGTTAGCTCCTACAGCATGAATAAATTATTTGCAACATACCAATATTTTAGTTTAATTTGAATGTTTACATTTTAATCTTTAAATTTAAACAAATATTTAAAGGATTTAACCATAAAAACATCAAGGGTGGAGAAACCTTAACTCTACCATTCTATGATCAGAATGCTATTTTTGAATATTAAGATGATTTGATTGGTAAGGTCCTCTATTCTTATTCTTAGTTCAATCAAGGTTGTATGAGGATTTACTTATATACCGGGGGTTGTATTCCACACACCCTGAGGCCAAAGGTTGTGTAGGGTAAAACCTCGTACTCCCTTGATTAAACCTGTCATGGATAACAAATTTATTTCTTAATATGTAAACCAAGTCTTTTTCCCAAGTCCAATCAGGAGTGTATTGCACTTTTAAGAAAGCATTATGCATTTAATGCTTTTTTACCTCTGGCTGAAGTCTGGTGTATTTAAACCGGCTTATTAGCCAATTAAATCCTGTGTTACTCTACAAGCTACATAGAAATAGAGATTATTTATACCTTCATTCATTACAAATGCATTTCATTTCTGCAGTGTGTTAGTTTGTTAATGCCCTTGGAAGTTGTTTTATTTACAATTTAAATGTTGCCAAGTGAACTTCTTTTCTCTGGTAGACATTGGTGAGAGTGACCTGTTGTTTGATGATGCGGAGTTTAGGAGCTCCATGTTCCAGCGGCCGTTCCAGTACCTGTACAGACTGGACATGAACCGAGGCCTGGGGGACGTAGACATGAGGAGGATAGAGGGAAACCCCCTCACCTGTCTACAGACACTGCTCAAGTAATTATGTCTATACAGACACTTGTTAAGTTATCACAAATGTCTACAGACACTAGTCAAGTAATCATAAATGTCTACAGACACTACTGAAGTAATCATTATTGTATACAGACACAGCTCCACTTGTTAAATGTCTACAGACACTGATCAAGTAGGATAAATGTCTACAGACACTAGTCAAATAATTATAAATACATACAGACACTGCTCAAATAATTGTTAAATGTCTACAGACACTGATCAAGTAATTATGCATATCTACAGATGGTGTTCAAGTAATCATTAATGCCTACTGACACTACTCAAGTAATTATGTCTACAGACACTGCTCAAGTAATCATAAATATCTTCAGACTCTGTTCAAGTAATTATATTCATCTATGTCTAAAGACACTGCTCAAGTAATTATAAAATTAATGTCTACAGACACTGATCATGAAATCATGATTGTCTACAGACACTGCTAAAGTAATGATAGATGTTTATTGACACTGTACACGTTTTTTTAACTCCCTATTGTTAAAGTACATTATTTAGAAATGTCTACAGACACTAATCATCATTATTGATACTGCACAAGTAATGGTAATGTTTACAGACATTGCTTATTATTAAATTATAATAAATGTTTACAGACACTGCTTTAAATATATAGAACGCCAAATTAACATATATTCAAATATTTGTACCTATCTTCAATTAATTGTACCTATCTTCAAATCATTTGAAGATAGGTACAATTGAATTAAAGATAGGTACAATTATTTGAAGATAGGTACAATTGAATTGAAGATAGGTTTAAATAATTATACCTAGGTACAAATGAATTATACCTAGGTACAAATGAATTATACCTATCTTCAATTCAATTAAAGATAGGTTCAATTGAATTATACCTATCTCTAATTCATTTGAAGATAGGTAAAATTCATTTAAAGATAGGTACAATTGATTTGAAGATAGGTTCAATTCAGACATATCTACAAAGGATTTGAAGATAGGTACAATTCAATTATACCAAGGTTCAATTCGTTTTGTGTATTGTTGAAAATAATGAACGCTCCCTTGAAGACATTTCAACATGGAGGGAAATGAGGAAAGCACCAACAACGAAGATAAAAGAAAAAAATAAATATATTATATATATATTTGTGGGCAATATATTTGCAAAAGGCATCATTTACTTATTAAAATATACATGTATATCAATAAGTAAGCCAAAAACATGTATACCCGAATACCCCAAAAGTGACGGAGTTAGGGTAGTGACGTAGTTAGGGTCACTATATACCTAAATAAAAAACTGGCTTTATTTTTTTCTATGATTTTATCAAAGAATGTATAATTCAGTTGATAATCACTCTATTTATTAAAGCGGTAACAATTTTTTTTTTTGTTTTTTTGTTTTTTTTAAGGCTCAATCTTTCGAAAAGTTGACAAAATCATATTGCCTATTTTATCATCCCGATCCCGATTTTATTTCGCGCCAGTTGTGACGTAACGGAAATGACGTACTATACAGGGAGTGTTCATTATTGCCAATATTTTAGTAATTGAAGATAGGTTCAATTCAATTGTACCTATCATTAATTCAATTGTACCTATCTTCAATTCATTGCATTTGTACCTATCTTCAATTCAATTGTACCTATCTTCAAATGAATTAAAGATAGGTATAATTGAATTGTACCTATCTCTAATTCAATTTGAAGATAGGTACAATTGAATTGAAGATAGGTACAATTGAATTGAAGATAGGTACAATTGAATTGAAGATAGGTACAATTATTTTAAGATAGGTACAAATATTTGAATATATGTTAATTTGGCGTTCCATATAAATAAGTAATCACAAAATCAATGTTTACTGACACTGCTTATTAGTATTTATAAATGTCGGTACAGTGTTTAAGTAATTATATATGTCTATGAACACTGTTTAAGTAATTTTTAATGTCTGTAGACACTGTTCAAGACAAAAGACGTAGTTTGTACAATATAGGTTAAACATTTATACATGTATGCATGTTACCTGACATCATGATTAGAGACCATTCTTGTATGATATTGACATATTTTTAAGAAGGAAAAGAAGTGAACTACATGTATTAACATCAAATGTTTCTGATATCGCTCTTTTATGAAAATGTTTCTATACTTGTGGTCACTATAAACTATATAAAACTAAACAAAACAAATAAATCAAATTTTCAGTGATAGGCACTGAGGAAATCCTGACCCATCTTCTTTTTATTTTCAGGCATTGTGGAATTCCTGACCCATCCTGGGCAGAATTACGCCATTTTGTCTGGTTCTTAAACACTCAGCTGGTGGACTTTGAGAGTTCGGCTTATCTTTCACAAGCAGCAGCAGAAGATCTTCCAGGATTTGCTCAGTTTGTCCTGAGATTCCTCATCCAGATGTCTCGAGTAATATTTGATTTTTTGGCTTTCTTTAATTTGGAACTTGTGTAATTTTTATCAAAATATAAATCATTTAAATATCTACATTCTTTTAAAAACAAATCTGCTTGATCTCAGATTTTAACAAATCATTTGTCTATAAACACATTTGTACAGGATTTTGCCACTCGATCCCTGAATATGAGTGAGGAATCCCCCATACAGATGTTGAAGAGGATCGACTCAGTGGATGAAGAGGAGGAGAATGATGAGGCAGATCTACAACAGTTTCAGCTCAGGAGGACTTGGGAAAGCAGGTATCAAATTGTTAATTTGGAGATCAATGAGCTTTTCAACTGGTACATGCATTATTTGTTTGGAAAGTTGATATTTTCAGCAAAGATTCCTAGATAATCCAATCTATGTTTGAAAATGTCTCCACTTTTGACCAGCATTAAAAAATTTCTTTCAGCCCCCATCCCTACCTGTTCTTCAACATGGACCGCATTACCATGACATTCCTGGGCTTCAACATTGAGCGTCAGACTGGTAACCTTGTGGATGCCCAGACTCGGACTGTGCTGGAAACAGGTATCATGCAGAGAAATTTACAGGATGCACTCAAGAGGAACAGAGTCCCCATCAATGAAAACTTTGACAGTTTGCCAAGGTATTGAAATCGAATTATGATGATGTATGAAAGATGGAACCTAGCCTTCCTGTAATATTTATTCAGAATTTTCTCTGCTGTTTTTTGCTCTCTTCTTCATGTACAGGGAAGGAGATAATGGCACCAATTATTTTTTAACAGAGAAGAAAAATTGAGCAAGCTGTGCAGTGTTATGGGGGTAGATGTTCCTTATGACCCTGACCCGACCTATGAACTTACAACAGATAATGTGAAGAAAATTCTGGCTATCTATATGCGCTTTAGGTATGTTAACAATTTGTGCAACAGTAATTTGAAGAGTTTGTCTTGCCTATTTAATTTAAAAGTGTTTATTATTTATCAAATTTGATACAAAAGTATTGTTTTCAGGAAGAAATTTCAGTTGTTTGTGTTTTTAAAGAGTTAATTTTATGTCAATTATCCTCTGTTTTAGATGTGACATCCCGGTGATCATCATGGGAGAGACAGGGTGTGGAAAGACTCGGCTTGTTAAGTTTATGTGTCAACTACAGTGTCCTATTGGTGTGGAAGTTCAGAACATGGTTCTGATGAAGGTACATATAGATATTCATTGAATGTATTGTCATTAATATTTAGATATTTTTCATTTATTAAAAACTTTCTGTAAGCCTTTTCAGAAGTGCTTTCTATACACAAGACAATAAAAGGAAAAGCTTTTTATTAACTGGGTTTTCCAACGGAAAAATCTGGTTATTAAAATGGTGAAAATGGCGGGCGGGCGGCTGCAAAAAGGGTACCCTCATTGTACGGATAACTCCTCCTACAGTTTTCAAGATAAGAAGTTGTTCTTTTGCAGATCAATTGTACATATATCAGAGATGTGCATATTGCTAGGATTTTGATTTCTGATAATTTATCGAAAAAATACCAGCTTTTGAACTTAGTCATTTTTTGGAAAAATGTTGCATATAGGGTACTCCATTTCACTGGATACGGGTTGACATGGATTATTGATACAGTTTACATAAAAGAAAACCCGGTTTGCTGTCATATTGACAGCTTTTCACTTGTTCCAGTTGCTCTGTGAGATAGAACTATTTATTTTTTTCACACACAATTTCAATATAATTACTGATTCTACATAGGTCCATGGAGGCACTCGTAGAAGTGACATCATCAGAAAAGTGGAGGAAGCGGAGAGGATAGCCCAGGAGAACACGGCTAATTATGGACAGAAACTGTACACAGTGTTGTTCTTTGATGAGGCCAACACCACGGAGGCCATCGGTCTGATTAAGGAGATTATGTGTGACCACGCTATGGAGGGGGAACCACTGAAACTGTGTCAGTCCCTCAAAATTGTGGCCGCCTGTAACCCTTACAGAAAGTATGTAATATTACACTTGTTTTAACATCCTTGTAATAATCTAGTTTGAAGCTGTTCTAGTCCTTAAAATGTTTTTAATTGATCCCTATATATTCTTTTAAAAAATCTGTCATCTTTTTTTTTCTTTGTATATTATTTACTGTTTCCTTAATATGCTTTTAGTAAGAATAAGATAACTTTCAATATTGATTACAGACACTCAGAGGACTTGATCAAGCGTTTAGAACAGGCAGGATTGGGTTACCATGTGGATGCAGACAAAACAACAGATAGAATGGGTTAGAATATTACCAATCTTGTGGTATCTTATGCATATTGTACATGTCATACTTTTATATCCTATTGTACATTCAGTTATCTGTATTGTACCAATAAACCAAGGTCCTATCTAACTGTTCTGTTTCTATTTGTGTGACAGGTCGGGTTCCCATGAGGAGACTGGTGTACAGAGTGCAGCCTCTCCCCCAGAGCATGCTACCTCTGGTCTGGGACTTTGGTCAGTTGGACACCAAAGTGGAGGAGATGTACATCAAACAGATGGTCCTCAGATATGTAAGGACAATGCTGATGTCGTAAACCCATAATGAAAACCAAATAACATATTAGTCAGATTTCATACTATGATTCACTTGACTTATTATGATTTTTGTACAGTTGAATTCATTGCTGTTCTAGGATCTAAGTTTTAGAATTTTCTAAATGCATTTATATATCTATGCTTTCATTATTTATGTCAGCAAAATGATGAAAAAGTGGAAATGATCTTTTATTGCTTCTGATTTCAGATAAGAGGAGGAAAGCTACCCAATGAGCCTAATTTAGACACTGCTGTCAGTCATATCCTGACGTCTGCCCAGGAATTCATGAGAAGTCAGAGGGTATGGACAAGTTTACTGAAATGATAATTGCATTAAAAAAATTGATTTTAGCAGCAATTGCAGATGTTGCAAAACGTCCAAGAAAAATGAAGTTATGAGATTTAGTTATGGATATAGATTCCTAATCAAACACGAGGAATTAATATCCGTGTAAAATCGCAAGAGACACATCTCATGAATTTTAAAATCTTGCTTTTATTTTTTGAATAGATGTAGACTATGAAATTATGATAAAAATTAAATATTGAATTTCGCAAACTTATGCTCTCATGATTTGATGAAAAACGGTAGAATTGCGGAATTAAGTACTCGTGTAAAATAAATTTACAGAGGTCTTATCTCTCTCAATACTATGATGTCCAGAGCAATGAGTTTTACTTGAATTCTATTTTTAGGATGAGTGTAGTTTTGTGAGTCTGAGAGATGTGGAGCGAGTTCTGGAGGTGATGAGCTGGTTCTACAGACAGACCCAAGGAGATACTGATCTGTTCGACTTGATGGAAGAGGAGGAAGAAACAGACTCTGATGAAGAAGTAGAAGAAGTAGAAGACATGGAAGAAATGATGATGGAAGATCACACTCATCATCAGGTTAGAAGACAAGTCGTAACAAACCTCCATTCTGTAAAAAGGGACTGCTTTGCAGTGATAAAGGTCAAGGTTATCACTAGTATGTGTCATTGAATCCTTGACATGTGACCTCATCAAAAAATTTGAATTCATTTAGAGTGTGATTGAAAAATTCTGATACGGTAAATAAATGCATTTTCTACAATTACTATTAATCTAATCTGAAGTGTTTCTTATTACTTTTCTTTGATTACAGCCAGTGAATGATGTGACTAAATCCCTTGTCCTTGCTCTGGGTGTCTGCTATCAGGCTTGTTTGAAAAACAGGGAGGAGTTCCGAGAGGAAATTGTAAGAGAATTCCGACCCCCTTGTGTGCTTCCCAAAGGTCCTGATCAGATGGCAGATATCATAACAAGGTTTTTATTATCAATCACAATTTCATCATTGCCTTTCACATCTTTTCTGTCCAGTGTACATATATCAAATACAGTTGTCTGAGGATTATCTAACACTCACATTTCAAGTTGGTTAACACTAATATACTGTATATCCGGTAATTTTCGCGATGATCTAATTTTCGCTTTTTTCGCCATCTCTTTTAAATTGCAAATAATTTAATACGCATAAATTATATCTTGTATCATTTTCTATAAGAAACTTTTTAAATCACAAAAAATGACTGACGCAAATTAAAAATGCTCCAACACTTCACCTATTTTCAAAAATTTTGTGACACACGAAAAAACCCAGATATACGGTATTTGATGATATCCTGATGAGAACTTGCTTCGTAAAAATATCTTCATGATTGTACAGTTTGAATTTTTTTTTTCAGATGTCAGGATGTTTTCTTGGAGATCGACAACTTGGGAGCAAACATAGCTAAGAACCAGGCCCTGAGAGAGAACGTTTTCATGATGGTGGTCTGTATAGAACTCAGGATCCCCCTCTTCCTGGTGGGAAAACCCGGAAGTTCCAAGTCCCTGGCCAAGACCATTGTGGCTGATGCCATGCAGGGAAATGCTGCTCATACAGAGGTCTACAGGAATTATAAACAGGTGAAGACTTGCTGTTCATTGTTGTAAATTGCCAGTGCTTATATCATCTATTATCAAATTTAGTCATATACTGGTTGAACCAGATTTGCAATGACCCATGGAATTGTGGAAAATTAGTGCATGATTTTTGGTATGACTGGTTCTGAATAATCATGTATAATCTGTTGGGTTCCTTTGCAGGTACAAATGGTGTCCTTTCAGTGCAGTCCCCTGTCAGTACCAGAGGGAATTGTGGGAACTTTCCGCCAGTGTGCCATGTACCAGAAGGACAAAGACCTCAACAGATTCGTGTCTGTGGTGGTGCTGGATGAAGTGGGGCTGGCTGAGGATTCTCCCAGAATGCCCCTCAAGGTCAGAGACATTCAACAACCTTCATAGCTGGGAGATCTCTTCAGAAGAGATATATAAAAGCAATCACACATTTCTCTGTTAATGATTTGAAGGTCTTTTTAGTATTTGTACAACTTGAATTAAAGGGAAATAGCTTAATCTGAATAAATGTCCATAAATTGTTTTTTGTTTTGCTTTAGACATTGCATCCTTTGTTAGAAGATGGCTGTCAAGGTGATGAAACACCAGAAGAGCATATGAAGGTATCTTATAATATTAATCGATGCATAGCTTAAGCAGCTTTTACAACAATGTTTGAAGTTTAAAAGTGCTTTTCTATCAGTGACCTTAAAATTAAAGTAACTGGAAAATAGTTACCTTTGATTTTGTCATGTTTGTGTCTTTAGGTAGCATTCATTGGGATTTCTAACTGGGCTTTGGATCCAGCCAAAATGAACCGAGGAATTCTGGTGCAGAGAGAAGTGCCCGACTTGGATGAATTGATTGAAAGTGCAGAGTAATGTATCCTTCTTTGTTAAGCTCCAATCACTTGGGCACATTCTGATAGTGCACATTTTGACTTTGATCTTAAAGTTATTTAATATGCAAATCAAAGTTTCTTGATTTCTTGGTGCAAGGGCAGAGTTGAAGTAATTAATATATTCATTACACCTCTATTATAGTGGTATATGCTCCGGAGAAAGAAGCATAAAGAAGATGATAAAGCCATTAATTGAACCGCTGGCTGAGTCGTATCTTGAAGTGTTTGGAATGGTAGTTTCACAAAGGGAATTCTATGGATTAAGAGATTTCTACAGGTTTGATAAAAATGAAACTAACTACTTTATGTTTTTGCTAAAGATTGATCAACATAGCTTATGTCCTTTTCTTGGCAAGTCAATTTGATATTAGATAACTTAAAATAGATTATCATGCTTGAGATAGTATTGATGTATGAATGCGTAGCTCGATCCGTATGACAACATACACTAAGTATTCACAAACATCAGATTACATGTAACTCAAATAACCAATTCTTTTAAGGTTGCTTAAAACATAAAAAAAAACTTGCATGAGGATTTTAAAATAGGTTTGATTTAATACTAAAAGTATATTAATTGTATTTTTACAAAGTTTCATTACATACACGTCAGGTGTAGTATTTCATGCAATTATTTGTCTTTGGGTGTGCAATTGTTTTGCCTTGTAGATTGTTACCAAACTGAATAGACATCTAACTGAAGCATACTTAATCTTTATCACTTATATAGATGACGTTGAAAAGCTTTTTCTTTACAGTTTGATTAAGATGGTGTACAGCTTTGCAAAGAAAAACAGAAAGAAGCCAACATGGCTGATGCTCCAACACTGCATCAAAAGAAACTTTGGAGGATTCGAGCACTCTGGGAGTCAAGACCCGCTAGCTGTTTTCTCTCAGAATCTACACAGAGTGGAAAAAATATCAAAAGTAATAACAAAATGTCTATTATCTTTCTCTCCTGAAATTGATCTTACTCTATTTCATTTGATCTTAACGTTTGTAAGATTTGATGTATACTCTTTAATGTATAATTTGATATTGTGTATTGCTAAATATCAAAACTCAAATAATTCTAGTGCCCCCCCCCCCCCCCACCCCCCACCCCCCAACTTTCAATATGCTTCCGATACCACTGTAACAGTTGTGAATGCATTCATAACTTTTTTCTCAGCCTTCCAAAGATAATCCAGACTGTAGACTATAAGTCCAGCTGGAAGATACATAGAAGGTTGCATTTTTTCAAGATTGTACATCTGAAATTTCAGGCAAACGCTGATGATCCTGACATTAGTCCAGCTGGTCTGATTGAAGCCTGTCTGAAGGGAGATGGAGTGGACAGGTAATAACATTCAGCTTGAACTCTTGATATCAAAATAGAAACCTGTGAAGGTCAAAGATAGAAAACTCAAATCCAGTTGGATAAAAATTATATACCATTCAAATTCATGAAGATCCTAATAAAGATTTAGTATATTGGTTTGATTATCTAGGAAGGTCAATCGGTAATTTTCAGTTTTAACAGTCTCAAAGAGAAAATTTTATACATTTAAATGGCTGCATCAAAATTCCTATAGTATAAACAATCAAACAATACAAAATATGAAAATAAATCTATAAATTTGTTAGTGACACGAGGTATCTGCTGCTTCTGACGGAGAATTACGGAGCCCTGACAGTGTTACAGCAGAAGATCTTCACAATGAAGAATGCCATCACCATATTTGGAAGCAGTTTCCCAAGTGACCAAGAATACACACAGGTAATGAATGGCTGTCCTCTGAAATTTATGGAAGGATGACTCAAGTATTGTAAACCAATATTTTATGTTCATTTGCCAGCTAGCAATTTTCGTGAGATTCACAAAAGCTTCATCATCTTGAATATTTCTTGCCACAAATAAGTTATTGTGAGATGGTTCTTATAACAAAATCTGATGTTGATGAGGGCTTGGTCGTGAAAATATGTTGCCAAGAACCAGTTTATCCCTTCAAACCTGCGAAATGAAGTCATCACAAATAAAGATTGGTTTATTAATCCTGTATATTATCTTTTTAGAGGTAAAAGTTTATTGATATGCAGTAAGAATATAACAAAATTTAATAATTAATTTAAAAGTTCTGTGTATTTGTTGAAACTGACTGGGCAATACTTATATTACAGGTGTGTAGAAACATCAACCGTATCAAGGTGTGTATGGAGACAGGGAACACGGTGGTCCTACTGAACTTGGAGAATCTGTACGAGAGTCTGTACGACGCACTCAATCAGGTTAATATGTGTTACTATTGATAGCCTAGCTTTGTTGGAAGCCAAATCATGACAGTCCTTATGGAATTAAGATTCTTATCTTGAAAATGAATTCGAAATGAAAATACAATAGTTTAACTTCAGTGAACTAGGAGTATGGATATTTTAATTGTAACAACTGAGATTCTGTATATCAATTGATATTGACACCTTCATAAATATTAAGACATTTTTATGCATATCTGAGTTCTTTATTGCTCATTTAAATGAGAAATGATCAATGTTGAGTATTATTTATTACATAACTTTCTGATTCTTTTTCAGTATTATGTGTACTTTGGAGGTGAGAGATATGTTGACCTGGGATTGGGAACTCACCGAGTCAAATGTAGAGTTCACAAGAAATTCAGGTACTAGCAGTTTTCTTTGTGCTTGAACATTATACGAGATAAGGTTAACCAAATTATTTGATTTTTGTTCTCCACCTTTAGGTTGATAGTTGTTGCAGAGAAGAATATTGTATACAGCAAGTTCCCCATCCCTCTGATCAACAGACTGGAGAAACACTTCCTCAATATTTCCACCATGTTGTCGGAAGTCCAAGTCCGATTGGCAGAGAACCTGGAGAAATGGGCTGAGCAGTTCGTCAAGACATCAACTCCATTACACCAAAGGTTTTCGTCATGTTTTTTTGTTCAAATGAGGGTTCTTCAGACAATTTGGGATGTGATCTATATTTGTTTGCCTTTATATATATGGCTTGCCAAATTCACAAAAATGAGCGTAACATTTAATAAATTTGGTTTATCAAATTTTAACTTTAGTTTACAAACCGCAAACTATAATTAACGATTTGTTAACTACACTTTTTATCTGTAAAACTATATTTACTGGTTTTAAACTATAGTTAACAAATGATTATCTATTAAGTTTATCTGTCTGCAAATAACATTATAACAATAGATTTTGCTGATATAGATTCACATCTGTAAACTATAATTTAGATTTGTTAAGAGTTGTTAATCATAGTTTCACACTCGTAAAACTATATTTATCAGATAAATTATGTTTTGCAATTGCAAATGGTCATTTTCAGTGTTAATTATAGTTTTACACTTCTGAAACATAGATGATCGCGTTAACTATGGTTTACAGATGTAAAATATAGATTAACGGCATTAGATAAAGTTTCACAGATTATAAACTAGGTTAATCGACTGTTAACTATAGTTTATGGATGTTAAACTATATTTATCAATAGTTTATTATTATCTATAGTTAACAATTTGTTAATTATAATTTACGATCCATTAATTATAGTTTTCATCTGCAAAACCATATTTAACGGTTGTTAACTAAAGTTTACAAATAATCTTAGTTTATTTTTCTGCAAATAAAGTTAATGATCGATTTTGCTGATAAATATAGATTCACATCTGTAAACTAAATTTGCATTTGTTAACTATGGTTAACAGTTGTTAATCATAGTTTCACACTCGTGACATTTGTCAGATAAACTAATGTTTTGCAATCAGTAATGGTTGTTTTCAGTGTTAATTATAGTTTTACACTTCCTAAACATAGATAATCTTGCTAACTATGGTTTAGGTATGTAACTATGGTTTACAGATGTAAAATATAGATTTATGTCTTCTGTCTGTTCATTATAGTTTACAACCGTTACAATCTAGTTTATCGACTGTGAAACTATGATTAGCTCATTTTTGTGAATTTGGTGGGCCATATATGTAGGACCCTCTATGACCTATAGTTGAGTATGTAACGGGCTGGGAGAAATGATGACAGACCAGACCGGGATTCGAACCGGGGCTCCCTGAATCTCTAGTCAGGTGCTCTACCAACTGAGCTATCTGGCGCCGGTATTCAAACCGGTCTGACCGACACATTCCTCCCCTCTTAAATGATCTTCGCCCTCGAAGATCACCCCAGGCTCTTCCCCTGGCAGGAGTTAACCTGTCAGTTCTAGGGGTTGGTCACGGCACCAAATGTAACGGGATGGGAGAAATGATGATGGACCAGACCGGGATTCGAACCCGGGCCCCCTGAATCTCTAGTCAGGTGCTCTACCAACTGAGCTATCTGGCGCCGGTGTTCAAAGCGGTCTGACCGTCACAAGTATAATTAAGTGAGTAGTTGTTGTTTTATCAGGACAAAGACCTCAGATTTCACTTTGGGAGATGTGTTCATGGGGTACCATGCTGATACCTGTGCTTCAATCATCCTGTTGGTCAGTCAGAAATACACAGATGATGATTTACAAGGTTCAGAGACAGAGGTGAGGAAAGGTCAAAGTTCACTTCATTATGATATACCTGTAAGTTGTAACTATGACCATAGCCTGATTGCAATTTGCAGTTGAGGTCAACTAATATTTTCACATTATATTTTATATTCCAGGTCTTGAAGGAAGCAAAAAATGTCTTGTTGTGGTGTGCTACCCCAGATGGTGTACTCAGAGCTAAAAAGACACTTCCAACTGATGAGTATGCATTTGTTGAAAGTACTTACCATGAAAAACAAAAGCATGACAACCTACTATATTATCTTGACCAGAAGATCAAGACTGAAGACAGTGAAGGACTTTATGCACAGGTAACCAATGATATAGTTGAAGGCAGGTATTAATGGTAGTTGATTTTCTTGTGAATGTACAGTTTGTATAATAATTTTATTAATATATAAATTTTTAAGTTATATCAATGCTGTGTTTTGTGAATATTTTGTTCTTGGAATTTTATAATGTAATGTTATATTTCTCTTTTTCATTTGATGTTGAACTGCTCTTTAATTATTTGAAGTTGAATGAGTAAAAGCACTTGAAACATTCTGTATTAACAATAAGAAATGTACCGGTACCAAATACAGCCAAAACTTTTAACTTCAGTGTTCTTCAACTCACAGGTACTTGACATTTAACATTTTCTTGTAATGAACAAATATTCCCCTATCTAACAAATACCATCTTGGATTTTTTTCTAGGATTGTCACATCCGCAAAACAACAGTACAATAAAACTCCTTTAGTACAAACATGGAAATAGCGAATTCTCGGATATAGCAAAGTTTCATGTACATAGTTAATTTGCTAAAGTTATTATTACGAATTCGTTATATGGATATAACGAATTACGGATATAACGAAATAAATCCATTTGTCCCTAGGACTTTGCTGCAACCGAGTTTTACTGTAGAAAGACAATGCCAAAAAACTCATTTTGTAATCCTCTTTATGGCGATATTATAAAGTACCTGACATTTCTTTGAGTGTAATTAAGTGACACTTAAAGTTCATTCTGCATGCTATAGTGAATTTGGGTGTATCTTGAAAAAAATTATTTAACCAGGAACAATCCAGTTATATTTTCCTAGTATTATATTGCATATAGGGTAACCTTATTGTTTGGATAGCTCCTCCTACAGTTTTCAAGATAAGAAGTTTTGCAGATCAATTGTACATACTATCAATGAGATAAGCATATCACTTGGATTTTGATTTTTGATAATTTATGAAAAAATACCAGCTTTTGAACTTACCAGTAGTCAAATAGACAAAATATTGCATATAGAGTACCCTATTTCTCTGAATACTAGGTAGTGTTAATCAATTCAGGTTTGACAAATGGATAATGGATTCTGTTCACATACAGAAAAGAAAACCCTGTTTGCTGTTATATTGACAGCTTTTCTCTTGTCTCCCAAATAAATGACCACCAACTTCAGATTACAGAGGAGACAATTTTGGTTCGGAATCCTCTATATTTGGTAAAGACGTTTTCCCAATTTAATAGGTAACCACCAACTCCAAGTTGATTACCACAGTGGACGTATCAGACCTGTCTCAGTACCTACACATTCCCAGACCACAGATCACTCTCCTGACTCTGCAGTCCTTTGACACGGAGCAGCAGTTCTGTAGACAAGTCAAGTAAGTTGTTGAAGCAGTAGTTCTTTAGACAAGTAGTTGTCAGTGTAGCAGTTCTGTAGAAAAGTAAGTTGTCAGTTCTGTAGACAAGTCAAATAAGTTGTTGAAGCAGCAGTTCTGTAGACAGTGCAGCAGTTCTGTAGACAAGTAAGTTGTCAGTTCTGTAGACAAGTCCAGTAAGATGTCAGAGCAGTAGTTCTTTAGACAAGTAAGTTGTCAGAGCAGCAGTTCCTTAGACAAGTCAAGTAAGTTGTCAGAGCAGTAGTTCTTTAGACAGTCAAGTAAGTTGTCAGAGCAGTAGTTCTTTTGACAAGTCCAGTAAGTTGTCAGAGCAGTAGTTCTTTAGACAAGTCCAGTAAGTTGTCAGAGCAGTAGTTCTTTAGACAAGTCAAGTAAGATGTCAGATCAGTAGTTCTTTAGACAAGTCAAGTAAGTTGTCAGAGCAGCAGTTCTGTAGACAGTGCAGCAGTTCTGTAGACAAGTAAGTTGTCATTTCTGTAGACAAGTTTATGTCAAGTAAGTTGTCAGTTCTGTAGACAAGTCAAGTAAGTCGTCAGAGCAGTAGTTCTTTAGACAAGTCAAGTAGGTTGTCAGAGCAGCAGTTCTTTAGACAAGTCCAGTAAGTTGTCAGAGCAGTAGTTCTTTAGACAAGTCAAGTAAGTTGTCAGAGCAGTAGTTCTTTTGACAAGTCCAGTAAGTTGTCAGAGCAGTAGTTCTTTAGAAAAGTCCAGTAAGTTGTCAGTTCTGTAGACAAGTCATTGACAAGTAAGTTGTCAGAGCAGCAGTTCTATAGACAAGTCCAGTAGGTTGCCAGTTCTGTAGACAGGTCAAGTAAGTTGTCAGTGCAGCAGTTCTGTAGACAAGTCAAGTGAGTTGTTAATTTTCTAGACGAGTCAAGTAAGTTGTCAGTTCTGTAGACAAGTCAAGAAAATGCAATTCTAATCTAAATGAAAGGGTCCAACTTTGATTTCTTTTGCTCGTCAACTATCTTATTACATTTACAAATGCAAAAATTTGTGAGTGATTAACAATTAAAAGAGCACCTCTTCTGCAGGCAGAGCTTTGAGAGAGAGCTGGAGGAGGAGTCTCTGTTGATTGTCCAGTGTGACAGTGGGAACGAGAATGCTAGTCTGGTGGCCTGTGCTCAGTATTGTGTGTTAGATCAACTCCAACAGGTGGCCGACAAAAAGATTGGGAAAACACACATCGTCTTCATCATCCATCTTCCTCGAGTAGCAGGGGGAGGATTCACCGGGTTCCAGGTAAAATTTGTTGTGATTCATATTTTGATTTCATGGACACCCTAAATACTGTGTAAGCTTATTAAATTTCAGAGAGACGTTTATTTTACATTTTGTTTTTATGCATTGTCAAATCTTTGAATAATGTGAAATTTAGACGTTTAACAATTTGTAAATTTCAAATTTAGAAAGAGAGATACAAGAACTGTTGTTTAGAAGAGCCATGTGGCCCATAGGCCTCTTGTTCTTATTGAAAGACTATCAAACTTTAAAAATTGTAAATGTGTATTTCAGGCTTAATATAATTGTCTTGTATAGCAATTTATAAAAAAAAAAGGATAAACACTAATCACATTTGATCGAAAACTAATTGCATGAATAAACCATTCAACAGTGTGGTCGATGGCACTCTGTCCACATTGATGATCTCCGACCAGACAGTGACAAAATGCCCAGCTTCATGGAGATGAGGAACAAGAGTGTAGGGACATTACTAGAGAACGCGACCGGTTGGGCCGATGGAGGGGACAGAGAGGACATGGACTGGGAGGGTAGTGGTGACAGTCAACCAATCCAAGAGTCTAGGGAGGTGGAAATGATGGAGGGTCAAGATGTGTATCCACATGACTTTGGTGACATGGTGGAACACACAGGACAAGTCCATGTGGAGAGGAAGGTGGATATTGCCCTCTTCATTAAGTTGACGGCCCGTCCTGCCCTGGCAATGGTGAAAGACCCCGAGAATTCAGAAAGGACAACCGAGAGAGTGAAAATCTTGCTTGAGTTGCTTAATCAAGAAATAAAGGGTAAAAATTCTTTGTACTTAGTAAACCGAACTTAAAATCATGGTGAATTTTGTATAAACAAACACATGGAGTTAGTAAGTCATATTTTGACCAACATTTCTGCTGTGTCATGAATATGGTGTGTGCCTGAAACTTAATATGCGTCACATTACTCTCAGCTCTGTAGATTTGTGTACTAGGTTATTTTCCATTTCTATAGAAGCTGCTTACCTAGAGAGCTCAATGACAGAAACATTGTAGTGTGAATTATATCTTTAATTAAGGAATCATTATATATATTAAATTTTCCATGTTGTTACAGGAGAAAAATTGACTTTCATGGGAGGAATAGGACGACATCTTGCAGCCTTGATGAAGGAGAAAGAGGAAACCATGGGGCAATCAGCAGAGAGCTGGCTGTATGCTGAGGCCACCAAGAGGGACTGTATAAACAGTGCAGGCACTTTCAGGTATTAAGATCAATTTTATAGAAAATAATAAAGGGTGAACAGAATAATGATTATATTTATTATATTTTCAAATTGCCTGCACCATTCTGCTTAATATGTTAAAAATCATGAAAGCATTGATTTTCAGTGAGCCTTTTGATTTTGCAGAAAAGCTAGAAATCAGTGCATCATAGAGAAACTGTCCCCCATTTTGGCTGGCATTATTGCTCAACTGGACACCAACAGTAACCTTGACCTCCTGATTCAAAAAGAGCCAAGTTCTTGGGAGCACAAATTATGGCTGGAAATAATCAACAATCCATCAGCCACTCAGATTGAGTATTCTATGGTGGTGTCCCCCAAAGACCGTGAGGAACTTCCTGAGGTCATTGTCAAAGGAACAGGTTTTGATGGCCTCAAATTTAAGGCAATGATGCCGTTTTCTTGGCTAATATACAGACTTATAGACAAAATTCTAAGGACATCACAGAATATTGGAAAACATGGTAATTTTTTGGTAACACATAAGTTATTATAATACTAGGCTAGTTAAATCACATCTTAAAAATTGTTTTTCTCACATTACTCGAATTTAAATTTTTTTTTACAATTTTGCTTGTATGAGTTTGGACTTTGGGACAGTACATTCAAAAATTTTGGATTCTGTTCCTTTTTTAGCTCACCTGAGCTGAAAGCCCAAGTGAGCTATTCTGATCACATTTTGTCTGTCGTCCGCCTGTCTGTCTGTAAACTTTTCACATTTTCAACATCTTCTCAAGAACCACTGGGCCAATTTCAACCAAACTTGGCACAAAGCATCCTTAGCCTAAGGGGATTCAAAGTTGTGAAAATTAAGGACCTCGCCCTTTTGCAAAGGGAGATAATTAGGAATTTATGAAAATGTACGAGAAATTTAAAAAAAATCTTCTTCTCGGAAACTAATCAGCAAGGAAAGCTGAAACTTGTGTGAAAGCATCCTCAGGTAGTGTAGATTCAAAGTTGTGAAAATCATGACCCCCCGGGGTAGGATGGGGCCACAATGGGGGTCAAAGTTTTACATAGGAATATGTAGAGTGAATCTTGAACAATCTTCTTCTCAGAAACTAATCAGCCAGGAAAGCTGAAACTTGTGTGAAAGCATCCTTATGTAGTGTAGATATAAAGTTGTGAAAATCATGACCACCGGGGTTAAATATGGTGGGGCCCAAAAGAGGGGGGGGGTTGAATTTTTACATCGGAATATATAGAGTTAATCTTTAAAAATCTTCTTCTCAAAAACTAATCAGCCAGGAAAGCTGAAACTTTTGTGGAAGCATCCTGAGGTAGTGTAGATTTAAAGTTGTGAAAATCGTGATCCCCGGGGTAGGATGGGGCCCCAATGGGGGGGGGGGGGTCAAAGTTTAACAAAAGAATATATAGAGTAAATCTTTAACAATCTTCTTCTCAGAAACTAATCAGCCAGGAAAGCTGAAATTTGTGTGGAAGTATCCTCAAGTAGTGTAGATTCAAAATTGTGAAAATCATGATCCCCAGGGGTAGGGTGGGGCCACAGGGGGGGGGGGGGGTCAAAGTTTAACATAGGAATATATAGAGTAAATCTTAAAAAATCTTCTTCTCAGAAACTAATCAGCCACTGGCAGATGATTCTTTATAATTGTTAAGACTTTGGCTCCAGGACAATTCTCCGGCCTCACAAGAAGGTTCAGAGTTTGATGTAGGTTTATATCCCATATATAAACAATTGTTAAGGATCTTTTTGAGCACTGCAATACTCAACATGTGATATGACTATAAAATCATCCTGTTAAACAAGAGGCCCAGGGGTCACATCGCTCACCTGAGCAACAATTGCCTTAATTCTGATCAAATTAGCATTACAGTATCAAAATATCTTGACAACTAAGTACTGTAGATCTTGCTAAAAAAAAAATTGAAAATCTGCCAATTTTTATCCACCTCTTTCATTTGGTAAATACCAAGCCCCTTTTGTTGTTGTACCTGTAAGAAGATTTTTCTCTATGCCTATATCCCCCCCCCCCCATTTTGTGGCCCCACTTTTCTCTAGGGTATCATGGTTTCATCAAACTTATATCTGCATAACCTGTGATTTTCTCTATACATGTATATTCTTATGTAAAAATTCAAACCGCCATCAGGGCCCCCCCCCTACCACTAGGGACTGTAATTTTGAATTTACACTACCCGAGGATGCCTCTACACAAGTTAAAGCTTTTCTGGCCAAATGGTCTTTAAAAAGAAGATTTTTAAAGATTTTCTCTATGTATTCCTATGTAAAAATTCATTCCCCACTGTGGCCTCACCATACCACTGGACTATTATTTTAACAAACTTGAATCTATATGATTTGGAAATGCTTTCACTCAGATTTGGGCTTTCCTGGCCTAATAGTTTTGAGAAGAAGATTTTTTTTAGAGATTTTCTCTATGTATAAAAATGTATCCCCCATTGTGGCCCCGCCCTACCCCCAGGGACCATGATTTGAACAAACTTGAATCTACATTATCTGAGGATGGTTACCCGACAATTTGAGCTTTCTTGGTCAAATATTTTGGAGAAGAAGATTTTTAAAGATTTCCTCTATATATTCCTATGTAAAACTTGATCCCCCCATTGTGGCCCCACCCTACCCCCAGGGACTATGATTTGAACAAACTTGAATCTACACTACCTGAGGATGCTTCCATTTTAATTATACCCCCCGCAAACGAAGTTTGGGGGGGTATATAGGAATCACCTTGTCCGTCCGTCCGTCTGTCCGTCCGTCCGTCCGTCTGTCTGTTCGATTCGTGTCCGGTCCATATCTTTCTTATGGAGAAACACTAGAAGTTCTTACTTCACACAAAGATTGCTTATGACCTAAGGGTGTGTCATGACCTTGAACCAAGGTCATTCGGGCAAGGTCAAGGTCACCAACAGAAAAAGTGCAAAATTCGTGTCCGGTCCATATCTTTCTTATGGAGAAACACTAGAAGTTCTTACTTCACACAAAGATTGCTTATGACCTAAGGGTGTGTCATGACCTTGAACCAAGGTCATTCGGGCAAGGTCAAGGTCACCAACAGAAAAAGTGCAAAATTCGTGTCCGGTCCATATCTTTCTTATGGAGAAACATTAGAAGTTCTTACTTCACACAAAAATTGCTTATGACCTAAGGGTGTGTCATGACCTTGAACCAAGGTCATTCGGGCAAGGTCAAGGTCACCAACAGAAAAAGTGCAAAATTCGTGTCTGGTCCATATCTTTCTTATGGAGAAACATTGGAAGTTTTTACTTCACACAAAGATTGCTTATGACCTAAGGGTGTGTCATGACCTTAACCCAAGGTCATTTGTGCAAGGTCAAGGTCACTGACAAAAAAAAGTGTAAAATTCGTGTCTGGTCCATATCTTTTTGATGGAGAAACATTGGAAATTCTTACTTCACACAAAGATTTCTTATGACCTAAGGGTGTGTCATGACCTTGACCCAAGGTCATTTGGACAAGGTCAAGGTCAATGGCAGAAAAAAGTGCAAAATTCTTGTCCGGTCCATATCTTTCTTATGGAGAAACATTGGAAGTTCTCAGTTCACACAAAGATTGCTTATGAGCTAAGGGCTTGTCATGACCTTGACCCAAGGTCATTTGGGCAAGGCCAAGGTCATTTGCAGAAAAGTGTAAAACTCGTGTGCAGTCCATATCTTTCTAATGGACAAATATTGGAAGTTCTTAATTCACATCTAGAATGCTTATAACCTAAGATTGTGTCATGACCTTGACCAAAGGTCAATTGAGGAAGTTCAAGGTCATTGTTTTAAAAAAAATCAGGCTCAGTATACCAATTAATCAAAATGTTTATATTAAGTGGCTGCTTGACATGTGGAATTTCGTTTGATTCGAGTCATGTTTGTTAACATAAGGATGCAAATGTTATCATGCATTAACATTTAACTTTAACTAAAATGAAATTTAAAGAATAGAAATTGGTTTGTGTACTCATATAAGCATTAACATTTTTAAAAAATAGAGCAGTTGTTATTTATAGAAAATGGACGATGAAATAGATTCATCCAATATTTTCTATAATAGAAAAAATACATGAGTTATGATTTTTTCTTAGCGGGGCTTATCAATTGTGAGCTTGCTCACAGTACCTCTAGTTTGATCTTTTCTGGCCAAATTGTTTTTGAGAAGAAGATTTTTAAAGATTTTCTCTATATATTCCTATGTAAAAATTCATCCCCCTATTGTGGCCCCACCCTACCCCCGGAGACCATGATTTGAACGAACTTGAATCTACACTATCTGAGGATGCTTCCACTCAAATTTGAGCTTTCCTGGCCTAATAGTTTTTTAGAAGAAAATTTTTAAAAATTTTCTCTATATATTCCTATGTAAAACTTGATCCCCCAATTGTTGCCCCTCCCTACCCCTGGGGACCATGATTTGAACAAATTTGAATCTACACTACCTGTGGATGCTCCCATTTTTATTTGAACTTTTCTGGCCCAATAGTTTTTGAGAAGAAGATTTTTAAAGATTTTCTCTATATATTCCTATGTAAAACTTGATCCCCCAATTGTGGCACCTCCCTACCCCCCGGGGACCATGATTTGAACAAACTTGAATCTACACTATCTGAGGATGCCTCCACACAAGTTTTAGCTTTTCAGGCTGAATAGTTTTTGAGAAGAAGATTTTTGAAAAATACCAACAAATTTTCAATAATTCTCAATTATCTCCCCTTTAAAGAGGGCGTGGCCCTTCATTTGAAGAAACTTAAATCCCCTTTACCTAGTGGTGCTTTGTGCCAAATTTGGTTGAAATCTGCCCAGTGGTTCTTGAGAAGAAGATGAAAATGTGAAAAGTTAACGATGACGACAACGACGACGACAACGACAGACAACGGACAAATTGTGATCAGAAAAGCTCACTTGAGCCTTTGGCTCAGGTGAGCTAAAAAGGGACTAATGATTATAAACATAAGAATATTCGGGGGGGGGGGGGAATAAAATGGATATTATTTATACGTGGTCTACATGTATTATTGTACATTGTCCAGATTGTTTGTATTATGACTCCTTTAAGCTGATTTTATCATACCTATTGTTCCTCAGGTGAGCGATGTGGCCCATGGGCCTCTTGTTTAAATTTTCCTGTTAAACATTGTGCAGTGTAATATCCAGTTGATACCAACCCCATTTAGATTTGACGGGTTTTTTTTTTATGGATTCTAATGCTTTATTTTACAGTAAATGTTCAAGAGTCAGTTATGAGTGTGTTGGACATCATAGAGAAAACAACATTAGGGAAAGTTCTTCAGAAGTGTCTGTCAGGGGTCAAGGTCATGGATTGTCTCAAGGCCTACCTGAGTGACTTTGTTCACATGGTGTACCATGTGACCAGCCAAGAAGAACATGGGGTACAATATTTGTGTATCATTAAAGATCAAGGTTTTTGTGAAAATCAATTTATACTAATTGTTTTAAAAAATTGTTTGATGTTCAGGTTACACGTGTATAATTGCTTAAGAACATAATATATTCATCATACAACTAAAAGATAGACAATTACAGCAAAACTCTTGTAAAATTTTAAGAGACCATAGAAAAACTTTTTCGTAGCTCTTATTCATTACAGATTAATAATAGCGAATAGAAACTTCATATATGTAAGCATCTAAAAATTGTACAGTATGTATCTTCAATAAAGGACTATGTGTAGTAAAATGCACCCCCAAAATAGAAGTTCAATAAAGAGCTTTAAAAATAAGGTTGGAAAATACAATGTAGTTGAAAACATATTGAAAGTAAGTGTGTAATGTTTCATTTGTTTGGCAAAATTGCAGGAATTGGCCCATTTAGGTGATATCGTAGATAAACAGGTATTAATAGAAATATTGTGTAGGGAAATTATTTAACTTGCTTTAAAATGTGTAAAATACGCAATCATCTTTTACCTATAGTAACATTTTTCTTAACCTTTGCATGATTGTATGATAAGTATGAATAATCTGAACATTAATTTTCAGTTGGTGTGTGAAAATTTGCTAAACGGAATAAACATGGAATTCAGAGAAGGACTACCTAGTGTTGTCATGAACTTTGTGGCCATCCACGCTGTGTACAGTAAAACTGAGCCCCGTCTCAGGAACTTTGCCAGCATCACGCGAGTGTGGCCAGACTGCAGTGAGCGAATCATTGAGTTCCAGCAGAAGAGTGCTCAGTTCTATCTGGTCACTGACCAAGAAATGGTAAGTTTATGCATGACTGTGGAAATTATTATTATGTCTCCCCTTTCAAAGGGGAGACATATTGTTTTTGTCGACTTTCTTATTCTTCTTCTTATTCTTCTTATTCTTCTTATTCTTCTTCATCCAAATTTGTCCAAGCCGTAACTTAAATACCCTTTGACATTAAGACTTCAAACTTAGAACATAGGTAGATGGTATTGAGAAGGAGTGCACGCCACCAACATTTTTGACCTTGACCTATATTCTTTTTCAAGGTCAAGCGTTTTATAAAAAATAGAGTTTGGACTATAACACAAGATTCCTTAAACATACAAACTTTTAACTTGTATCATAGATAGATGGTATATAGTCCAGTTCAACCTTACCAAAATTTTTGACCTTGACCTTAAAATTTTATTTCAAGGTCAAATCAGAAAAAACTTCATTGTTCACCTCCTAAATATTCTTTGACAGAAGGACTTCAAACTTTACACAAAGAACAATTATAATACACTGAGGTGTACTATTGATAAATATTTGACCTTGACCTTGTTTTACTCAAGGTCAACTTGAGAAAAAATAATTAAATTTTGTCTGGGTGGTACCTTAGATACCTTTTGACATTAAGACTTCAAACTTGGAACATAGGTAGATGGTATTAAGAAAAAGTGCAGGCTATCAAAATTTTTGACCTTGACCTATTATCTTCTTCAAGGTCAAGCGTTTTATAAAAAATATAGTCCGGACCATAACACAAGACTCCTTAATCATACAATCTTTTAACTTGTATCATACATAGATGGTATATAGTCCAGTTCAACCTTACAAAAATTTTGACCTTGACCTAAAAATTATATTTCAAGGTCAAATTAGAAAAAACTTCATTGTTCACCTCCTAAATATTCTTTGACAGAAGGACTTCAAACTTTACACAAAGAACAATTATAATACACTGAGGTGTACTATTGATAAATATTTGACCTTGACCTTGTTTTACTCAAGGTCAACTTGAGAAAAAATAATTAAATTTTGTCTGGGTGATAACTTAGATACCTTTTGACATTAAGACTTCAAACTTGGAACGTAGGTAGATGGTATTAAGAAGAAGTGCACGCCATCAAAATTTTTGACCTTGACTTATTATCTTCTTCAAGGTCAAGCGTTTTATAAAATATATAGTCCGGACCATAACACAAGACTCCTTAATCATACAATCTTTTAACTTGTATCATACATAGATGGTATATAGTCCAGTTCAACCTTACCAAAATTTTTGACCTTGACCTAAAAATTATATTTCAAGGTCAAATGAGAAAAAACTTCATTGTTCACCTCCTAAATATTCTTTGACAGAAGGACTTCAAACTTTACACAAAGATTAATTATAATACACTGAGGTGTACTATTGATTAATATTTGACCTTGACCTTGTTTTACTCAAGGTCAAATTAAAAATAATTAAATTTTGTCTGGGTGGTAACTTGGATAGCTTTTGACATTAAGGCTTCAAACTTGGAACATAGGTAGATGGTATTGAGAAGGAGTGCACACCTCCATAATTTTTGACCTTGACCAATCTTGTGTCTCAAGTTAATTCATTTTCTAAACTGTATCATATATGGATGATATCTAACATATAGCTGACTTCATTCTTTTTCACTTATTAAATTTGCCCCATATTACAATCCTTTGGGAGAAGGGGAGACATGTGTTTTTTTGTATAAAAAAACAATACCCACTAGTTTATTAATGTTTTATTGTTTGAACAGTAGTTCTGTCTGGATGTCTGATAAACATCCAGACTAAATTACTTTGATAAGGTTATAGGTCAAGTATTTAAAGGACAAAGGTCAATAGATGTCAAAGGTAGTGATGGGTCAGCTGTTAACAGATGGTTCACTGACCAGAAAATGTATTAAGCAAGATTGTTGACATTATTTGTATGAATGAGCTTTTTCTGTCTCAGAGAGCCTGAAAACACCTTCAGTTTAGTGATATGTCACTGGTACTATTTTGCAAACAATTTAATTAAACTAAATAAAATTGTACTTACTTTTGAAAAAATTCCAGCTGATTACATTTTTGAGGTACAAATTGAGCCTTTTAAACTTATTGTTGGCCAGGTGTTGGAAACATTTCATCATGATAATAGATTGTTTGAAAAAATAATGCACATTGGATCCAGGTGATGATTTTTAAATCTAATCGAGGGGGATTTATTATGAGTTGACTGATAAACAAAAATTATCTTTGTTTATTAGATAAATTTCATAGCCATTATTTGTTTCCTTTAGTTACTATCTATAATTAATTGGAAATTTTATTCAACTATCAAAGATGCATTTTTGAACACATAGAGACAGACATAATATAATATGTACATTCTACTTGTATAGTAGAAGTATATTTGGCGGTGCTTTTGTTCTCCATCAGACTCTGGATGTCCTTGGGCTGTTCCTACTTTTGAAATCTTTGGAGCCAAACAAAGACTCCATCAGTGACCTGAAAGGTAGACAACTCTGGCAGAAACAAGTGCACAAGTACCGACCTGTTGTAGAGAGAATTCTGGGACAGTTTGTGACTGAGGGGCACCAGACAGGGGTGGAGGAGTTTGGTAGGAGATGTATGGAGGGAATCAAAGAGGCCAGGTAACTTAAAATTAAATGATACTGATTTCATTGTGAATTCCAATCAAAAAATATTTCGAAATTTGTAATATTTCTTAAAATATTTTTTGATTTTCTTTTCACAATATATTTATGTTAATTATCATTTTGTAGTTAGATTTATAATTGTTTTATTAAGATATGTGTGGACTAAAGTGGTAGTAATGAAATTGTTCCTACAACACGTCTGTTCTGATGAGATAATGACGGTAGAGCGTCCGATGACTCTTTGGGTGGTAAGTTAGTTAATTAAATGAGTTTTCTTCCAACAAAGCTTCATAATTTACTGAGTTTCAAAGAGATCTGAAATGATTTGCAGTTTCTTGCTTAGTAATTTCATTTAATTGAAAAGGGAAAAGTCAATACTGTACATAATGTGTGTGCAATGACCTTGAACCGATTTTAGATCAAAGGTCAAGTAATTATTTCTATATAAAATTTCTGTCCAAAGCATATTTTTTCCTAGGCCCTATTTGACTCATAGAGTCCTATTGTTATTTATGTTCAGCGACCTTGAACCAAGTTTTAAGGTTAGAAATAAGATGGTTTTGTTTTGTCCTGGGCTTAATTTTCTTACATGGTCCCATCTGGCATATTTTTTAATCCAAAAAGTGTTAAGTTAAAGTCAAACAGATTGCTGTAAAATCCTTTTAAAGTATTGCTCCATTTAATTATGCCCGTTAATGAAACTGAGCCTCCATAAGGATGGCCATAAAAGTATCAACTTTATTTAGTTGTATTTGCTATATATTGATAGTCATTATTGCACAGTGGTGATTAGACTTGTTTAAAGATAATCAATGACATTCAGATTCTATTCTCATTTCCACAGATGCTCAAGGACAATGTTGATTTCAAGAACTTAGAATCTTTGGAGAAGGTGGAAAAATTCCTCAAGATATGCATGAAAAATTCTGTGACCAAAACATTTGGGTAAATACTAGTGTCAAAGTATTATAATTGATTGTGCATTTACTTCAGTGGTTTTGGGAATATCAAAAATGTAGCTTAAGGGGATCGGGGTGACCATCAAATCTGTCTTGTACTTTAATATTGGATATATTTGGCCATACTAAAACATTTAGTAATTAAAGAATCCAAGACAGTATTTATTTATGTAAATCATGCAAAATATTCAATTCGTATTTAAATTTAAAATAACTTGATCTTCTTTTTATATTCCCATCCTTGCAAGATAAAAATTCAATTAGATTAAATATTTTTTCCCTTGAAATTCTTCATTTTTCTGGCGAATATGAAGCAGTTGCCTAAATTTTCAGAATTATGTGCACTTATGTTTATATGAATTACAGACGACAGGAGGATTGTAAAGCTTGTGAGAGCGAGATCACTGAGAGACCCGTACAACTTCCCTGCAAGGATATTATCTGTGTGAAATGTTTCAATGAATTGGCAATTCTTGAGACCAGGGAGTGTCCTGTCTGTCAGAACAAGATCCCTGCTCATTTCAACCCTCGACAAGACAACACAGAAGAGTGAGATGAATATGCAAAACCTGTTTTGAATCAATTTGAAATAATTATTGTAAAGTGAAAAGAAAAACCTAGACCGTCTTAAGATTATAAACAGAAGTTGCATTTTAAAACAGAAGTGATATAAAACAGAAGTTCTATGATACATCATTTAGTTGTTCAGTGGCTTAGACACTAAAGGCTCAGTTAAAGGGCACTGTAATAATTTATCTTATAATTTTTTTCAGCCTTAAAATTAGGAAGTTAAACCTTTTCAAAAGTCGGTGCAACAGTTTCTTTATGGACCTTGTATCTCAGCTCTGTTTCTCGGATGATGAGCCTCCGTCCAATGAAGTTGTCCAGAAGTTGATGTCCTACATCACAGCCACCGCCCGGAGAGGACAGGGAGGAAGGATGGCCAGTAAGGAGATGTCTGTGTTTGAGGAAGGAATTGATCCTACACCAGTCCTACGGTCCTTCCTCCTACAGCACTTGCTCAGGACTAGGTCAGTGTTTGGCTCAGTTCTCAGCTTATATTTTGTTTACATCAACACTGCTGAGTTTGATTTATTAAATTATGATGAGTTATCTACACTTTTCAATTCTATCATTATACAATTTTAAATGATTTTTGTTTATTCACATTTACTTTGACAATTATAACTAAATATTGCCACCCCTTAAACCACAGCTCTGAACAAGTGCAGCAGTACTTAGCAATGTATTTGCAACAAGCAGAGGATTTGATGTCACTGAAAGAAAATAAGGAGAAAATGGTTGAGCTGTGTCTGTTGATCATTCAGTGTGTAGAGGTAAAAGTTTGGGTTTTTAAAATTAATGATTCATTCTTCTCTTTCTTTTTATCATGCAGACATGTATAGAAATTTGATCTAGGAGTTGAAAGCAAGATCATGTACATCATGTACATAGCCTTGTTTTTATCAGTCAGAGAAAAAGTCATTGATAAATTATTACCTTAATAGGTACACTTTATAACTGTTGTCTTATTTCAAGGACTCCTTCAATCATGAGGTTGCCAAGAGCACAGACCCAATGAAGTACACAATCAGAATGGCGACCCAGATGTTGCAGCATGACGTGGGTTCTTTGGTGAGAGAGGGGCTGGATGTGGAGAAGCTGTACTGTATGGCACAGACCCGGTTTGGACTGACTGTTGTAGCAGAGGTTCTCCACAAGTTACTGGTGGAGAAATCAATCAAACACAGCCAGCAGACAAGGAAGCTTCTAGAGGCAGCAGGAAAACTCTGTGATGAGTGTGGCTCAAGGCAGCCAAAGTAAGACATTGCAAAGTAATGTTGACATAAACTGAATTGAAGAATATTATTTTGCAACCCAGCAAACATTAATATTAGTTTCAATCAATTACGAGAGGCATTATAATTCTTTCGAGTAAGAAAAGTCCAAGATGAAGAGTCCCTCATGATTCTTGCAAAATTTTCTTGCACGCAAAAAGATATATTGATGGTGACTTCTGATTCTAGATTGTTTCTGATCAAACACCTGTGTCGCTGCTTTGGAGTGGAGACTTACCAGAAGATCTGTAAGACAACTGATGCCACCATTGTACGCTGGCTGAGTGTACCCGAGCTCCAGAAAAATGAGGTAATTATCAAGAAGTCTATGTTAATTGATGATCAGTTTTCCATCAATTATTACCAAGAATTCTGTGTTAATTTTAAGATCATTAAGGTGCAGTAAATTCGATAAATAAGAAAGTAAATTCAAGGAAAGTTCCATATGAGTGTATTGTGTATTGTCAGATTGTTGAGTGCAGTGACCGATTCATCGTATGTGGGGACCAGTACAAGGAGCTGAGAGAAAAGCTGACACAGGCAGCTCTAGGACAGAACATGGACATCTTTGATGCAGCTATCCAGGTCTATAGAGCCAGATATTGTTTTAAATAACATACATGTTGTTATAATCTCAGCAATATTAGCCATCCACATTATGAATTTTCCCATGATTACAACAGCTACTAATTCCTTTATCAGGCTGTTCAGCTACCAGATCATCAGAAGAGAACCCTGGTTCTTCTAGCTGTGATGAGAGAAATAACTATGTGTTATCTGTATCCTGAAAACAAAAGAAGAGTCACTCCAGCTGTTAGTACATAATTTGAATTTTAATTACAATCATTAATGAACAAAGTATTTAAAAAGTTGTATTTTTCAATAATAACCAATGTTTATCTAAATAATATATGAATATCACTGCATAATTATTTGTCAAAAATGTCCTCATTGAGAAAGAAGTGAACATGATATGTCATCAAAAGTATATGTTTGGATCACCACTGTCAGTGTTATGAACTTGGTCTACAGAGTACATGTACCATGCAACATTTCAAAACAGCAATTACAGTTGGCCTGCTTGGAAAAGTATTGGTTTTCACATTGAATGTGTTTCAAAGAAGTTTTTTTTTTTCAGGCAGTTAAACAATTGCATCAGCTTTTGGCTCAGCATCCACTGTTTTCCAATCAGGTATGATATTGCATTGTCAAATTGTTCCCTCTTTTTTTTGCTTTAAGTATTGATAAAAAATACAATATATTTAGTGCATATATTAATTAGATTGTGTTTAATTTTTACATATTAATTTGTATTTGAATTCTGTCAGGATGATCTTCCGGCTGCACTGTGTAGAAATGCTGTATGGAGGAGGAACCCCCAGCTGACTGTACAGGAGGGAATGGACCTGGGCCACCAGAGTACTGTGTGTCTACTGAACCATTTCTTCATCACCCTGCTGGAGATCCCAGAGGAGAGGACACTGGTGGAACCACTCAACAGACTGGTCCAGCAGCCACAGGACATGCAGGTGGGTGGACAGGGAAACTGTGTTCAGTCAGTGATACATGTACATGTATTTATCAAATTAAAGGTTTTGAACTATTCTAGAAAATAAGTACACTTAAAAGTGGGGAAATGCAGGTTATATAAAAAGTCCATTTTAAAATATAAATTAGGAATAATACTGAAAATTCTATGATACATCACCATGATTTAAGTAATTAGCAATGTATACATCTATTTGAACCATTATATATATAGAACTCCTTTTTACCAACTATGCCACAAGATGATGTTGCTGAAATAAAGGAAGCTTTGTTGGCAGCCAGAAAGGGAGGTGATGAAAATCCAGTTTTTTATCGTAAGTTAAGTTTTGATATTATTTATTATGTTTTTTGCCCAACACTAGAATTTTTGCTAATTAAGGCTTAGAATGAAAACACTTTCTTTTGATACCTTTAATAATCATGTTGTAAATTGAAGAATATATGTGAAAATAAATTCATTTAAACTATTATGTTAAATGGTAATGCAAAAACTTTTTAACCCATAAATTTATGAATGTAGCGATTTTGATTCTGTAGAGGTGAATAATAAAAGAAATTTAACATTTTTACAACGAATTTCTTTACAGTTAAATGAAAACATGTATATAGTGAATTTGCTGTAGGTATTATTACGAATTTGTTATATGGTTAATAACAAATTACAGAATGATGTAACGAAGTAAATTCATTGGTCCCTAGGACTTCGCTATAGCCAAGTTTTACTGTATTTTGAACATTGAAGACAATTGTCATCAGATACATTTTTGATAAGAAAAACTCAGTTCTAGTGAGCTAAAAAAGATGAGCACATGCAATCAAGTCTGAAATATTTCTGTTTCTCCATAGGTTGTCCTAATGGTCATCCATATGTGATTGGAAATGTAAGTAAAAGAACAACAAGTTTAAAGTCCTTAATTTAAGGCCAAGCAACTCGTATGATTCTCATTAATTGTGAATTGTAGTGTGGTCGTCCATATTATCGCGGGCGTTGTAAGGATTGCGGTGCAGATATTGGGGGTGAACGTCATCAACTTATAGCCAACAATCAGTTGCATGATGGGTAAGTTTGTGCAATATATTTTATGGATAGTAGGGAGTAATTATAAAAAGCTTTAAAAAAAAATTCTTCTTTAAATCATAACCATCATGTCGGGGTTTCAGGCTAGACCAGACAGCTACAGGACATGTGTTGGGTCGGGTGGAAGGGAGACAACCAGATGCCAGCCCTGAGAGAGGACTCTCTCCCATTGAGTGTGCCATTGTACGACTCTTCACTCACATGGCCATGTATCTAGGCGCCAATATCAATCAACAGGTCAGATTCCTCAAGATTACAAACAATAAAACATTCAAATTTAAAAGTCATAGATGTAAATGGTATACATCTGTAATAGATGCCAAGTTTTTCAATGAGTCTTTTAATTTTATAATGCCTCTTTTAAAACTATTTTAGCATAAAATAAAATAAATTCCACATGAATAATTTTGTTTTGTTTTGATTGCTTCAGGCCATCCAAATGACTTAGAGTATAGTATTCAATCGTACATACATTTGTTTTTAGGCCATCCAAAGTCTGATAAAGCCAGACCTTGATGCTGACAACGTGCTGCCCTTTTTGTGGGCTCACATAGAGAAAGACCTGCTGACCATTCAGAGAGCCGTAGGGAGGAGTGTGGACGATGTTTATATCCTTATACACAGTATCTGCAGAGATATGATGAGAAAACACAGAGGTAAAATCTGGGGGCCATTTTTGTATGGAATGGATCAAATATTAAATTTAAAATAAAAAATATATATATACAGTGTCTTGTTGTAAAATGCTTGCTTGCTCTCTCTCTCTCTCTCTCTCTCTCTCTCTCTTCATAATTATTTTCACATTTTAGGTGGTCAGCTGAACCAAGAAATGTGTGTTTTGGCCAACAAGGCTGCTAGACAGAAATGGGAAGAAGACTTTGCAAAAACCATTTTGTCACCTGTTCTTAAGGTATAAGTTCAATATTTCTTACATAGCTCTGTGAAGATTTACTCATATACCTTAAATACTGCTTTATTTCCAATCATTTTTTTATGAAGTTTAATATTATATTTCCTTTAAGTTTTTCATGGTTCTTTATTTTATGTATTTCATAAGGAGATGACAAAAGATCTGAAGTCTCTAAATGAAAAGCTTGCCAATGATCAGAGATTAGGTATGTCATTTTGACATTTTCAAACTTCATAAATATTATGAAAAATGTATACATGTACTTACTAGTACTTCTAAAAGGGTTGACACATCAATGTAGAACATAATGAGATAAAACTGCTGAATTTGACAGGGTCTGACCCACTGCTGTGCCTGTTGTTTGAGATAAACGTTCCATCCGAGTGTTCCTCTCCTAACAGCCTCCACAATGTGGCGGCTGTGTGGCGCTACAGGTCCCAGATCACCATGGACCACCTCCTACACACCGTGCAGGTCCAGGCTCCCACCCACAAAGTGTTGCTCATGTTTCTACAAGAGGTCAGAATTGTTAAAAGTTTCTCCATTCCATGCATTTAGACAAGTCTTCATCTTGCTCCTTGTTGACACAGGAATCTGACAATTTTAAAATAATTATTTCTTAAAAATAGGAGAAGCAGCTACGAGCTATTCGCCTTGTACCCAGCATCATGAAACTCCAGAAATTGCTGATTCAGAGATTCCAGAGAAAGTTGGACAGAGGGGAGGCTTTAACAATGACTATAGGGGATATGATTGAGGAGTATGAAAATGGTAACTATGTCTCTTCTGCTCTTATTGAGTCATAATAATGAAGACTGACACAACTATCCCCACAAACAAAGTTTTCTAAGGAACCCTTTTAATTGGGCAGAATCATTTACAACTGTGATTTGAAAAAAGTAACATGGAAAAAACTGAGATACAGTAATTTTATGAGAGTGGTCATGTCTGTATATTTGAACATGTGTTCTGTCCATTAGAGTTTACAGAAGAAACATCAGACTGAAGCTTATACTTTGACTGTATGTTGTTCATGAACTGAGATTGTGTCATGAAGCTATGCAAAGGTCATTTGACAAAGGTCAAGGTCACATCATCAGAATGACTATTTTGTTTCTTTACATTATGTTAAATAAAGCACCAAATGTTTTTAAATTATTTTGCACAGAGATCAGTATCATGTATAAAAACAGAACTTGTACCACGCACGTATGTTGCACATATACTGCTCACCACCAATAAGATGTTCAAGGTCAAAGTCACATATTAATGAAGTTGTGGCAGGGTTTAACTCTAGTTTCATGCCAATATGAAAGGGATGTACTCATTCACAAGGGAACTTTTACTTTTAAATTAAACATGCTCTTGTTCATCGCAGAGGGCCGATCAGAGGAGGTGAAGAATTTGGTGAATGACTTCATTTTGGCCTGGCAGTGTGTGAAAAACAAGCTCCTGACATATCGTAAGTCTCTAGATATTCTCAAGTCTTATCGTTCGGGAATTATAGCAAACAGTCAATTTAACTATACTACACTTGGGTAGATTGACATTATAATGTCTGTCTGTATGTACCTCAATCTGTAAGAAAAATTGAGCCAATTAAGTAAGTGAGCATATAATATTCATAGTAAGTTAATAATTGTCAGGATTAATACAAGATATATCTATGCTATTACGTCAAACAAATTGTTTGCAAGTGTATATATAATGTTATCTTCCTTCCTATGCCACCAGTTATGGAAGATACAGTCTGATTTGCAGTGGTCAGCAAGATAAAATACAAGTGCATGTACTAAATTTTGGTGAAATGCTCAGAGGCAACAAATATTGACCCATCATTTTAAGCATATGGCAATTTATTGAAAATATTTTTCAACCTCTCAAACAAAATTTCCCAATTACAAAAAATTTCATCTCCATAATTTGTTTGCTTTACAACTAAAGCCTTTCCAACCTTGGAGGGATTAACCAAGATCCCCAAGGAGTTCTGCCAGAAGCCCATCACTGATGATCATCCAGTGTCAGTGGTGCTGCCCACTTTCAGGGACAGTGGGCTCTGTGCCTATGGTCTACTGTACTATCTACTGAAGAAACAAAACAACTTCCTGCAGGAGTACTGCAAGGTGAAGAAACTCAAGTAAGTACAATGTATCCAATTTTGATTTCAGTGATAAGTTTGGTGCTAAAATTTAAGTACTAAGTGTCCGACCGCAATAGTTCTGTTATTGTAATTTGGGAGTGTTTTATACAGATTTCATTTGATTTATATAGTATAAAGCTTTTCTGAATTAATGACAGACAACATTAATAAGTTATACACATAATTGACTTTGATTGACAGGTACACAGAGCTCCCCAAGGTCCAGTTGAGGGACGTGACTCCGGCTCACCTAATCAGCTACCACCCTGACAGGGACATCCTCCCCATGGTGATGGCCAACTGTCACTACACCTTCCAGGTGGGCAAGGGCACCAAGATAGACTACAACTTTGGGGACTTGGAGCGCCAGCTCATGGACCGATTCCTGTTCTCCAAGTCTGTCATTGAGATGCCAGTGTATGAGGTATGCATCACTCACACAAAGGCCAGAGTCACGTTGATAAATGTATTAATACAAACTTCTTTTCAGAATATACCTTAATAATGTTTGCAAGAGTGCTGCTCATCTAGGTATATATCTATACTACTATATTAAAATAATAGACTAGAATTTTTGGTCTTTAATACCGAGAAATCGGAAGAATACTGTCTTTTGTTTTATATATTTTAAACATCATTGGTACTTGAAGATTACCAATTTGTTTTTATTATACCCCCGCTCCGAAGGAGAGGGGGTATACTGTTTTACCCTTGTGTGTCTGTCTGTCCGTCCGTCCGTCTGTCCGTCTGTCTGTCTGTCTGTCCGTCTGTCTGTCCGTCCGTAACAAAAATTTCTGTCGCATTTATCTCAGCAACTATTTATCGCAGATGCTTGAAATTTTAACACAGTGTTTGTTAAGGCATGCCATATCGTGGGATATATTTTTGTACCAATCGGACATCAACTTCCTGTTAAATGACGACTTTGCTTATTTTTTAACCAAAATTTTCAAACAAATTTTCGTCAAAGATTTCTCAGCAACTGTTTATCGCAGTTGCTTGAAATTTTTACACAGTATTTGTATAGGCATGCCATATCGTGGGATATATTTTTGTACCAATCAGACGTCAACTTCCTGTTAAATGACGACTTTGTTTATTTTTAGCAAAAAATTTCAAACAAATTTCCGTCAAAGAATTCTCAGCAACTGTTTATCGCAGATGCTTGAAATTTTTACACAGTATTTGTATAGGCATGCCATATCGAGGGATGTATTTTTGTACCAATCAGACGTCAACTTCCTGTCAAATGACGACTTTGTTTATTTTTTGCCAAAATTTTCAAACAAATTTCCGTCAAAGATTTCTCAGCAACTGTTTATCGCAGATGCTTGAAATTTTTACACAGTATTTGTATAGGCATGCCATATCGTGGGATGTATTTTTGTACCAATCAGACGTCAACTTCCTGTCAAATGACGACTTTGTTTATTTTTTGCCAAAATTTTCAAACAAATTTCTGTCAAAGAATTCTCAGCAACTATTTATCGCAGATCCTTGAAATTTTAACACAAATTATTTGTTTAGGCATGCCATATTGTGGGATATATTTTTGTATCAATCGGATGTCAACTTCCTGTTAAACGACGATTTTTTTTATTTTTAGCCAACATTTTCAAACAAATTTTCGTCAAAGAATTCTCAGCAGCTATATATCGCAGATGCTTGAAATTTTAACACACTATTTGTTTTGGCATGCCATATTGTGGGATATATTTTTGTATCAATCGGACGTCAACTTCCTGTTAAATAATGACTTTGCTTTTTTAGACAAAATTTTCAAACAAATTTTCCTCAAAGATTTCTCAGCAGCTATTTATCGCAGATGCTTGAAATTTTAACACACTATTTGTTTAGGCATGCCATATTGTGGGATATATTTCTGTACCAATCGGATGCCAGCTTTCTGTTAAATGTCGACTTTGCTTATTTTGCATATTCACATCAGAGCGGGGGTATCACTAGTGAGCATTGGCTCACAGATATCTTGTTTTTTCTCAGTTAAGCTTAGCTAATTTAATTATCAACGAAAATTCCTCAAAAATTCCCGGAAATCACCTGGATTTTTTGGATTTTACAATCTTACGCTTGCCCAATACATTCATGCTAACGCAGGTCTAGGCAACCTCCGTTTTTGGAGGATAGATTTTATCCTCCGTTTTTGGAGGATAGATGTATGCGCCCCCTGGTGGATCTTTTCAGATGAAGGGTGATTAACTCTGTTTTTACAAAGGGAGTTAACTATGAATAAAATACAATTATTATACTATAAAAATATCACCTTATTTAGCTATTAATAATTATAATTATTGATAATATTTAATAAATATTTAATTGCAGGGCTGATTTTAAAGAAAAATATCTTATGTGAAGACTCTCACATTTTTTTTTCAATATTCTGGATAATTGATATCTATGAATGGTATCATTTTGATTAATAAAATTTAACAATGTCTTTTTGTGTGAAGGGATTAAATTTAAATGATACTTAATAACATGTGAATTAATTAGAATAAGAGCTAAAAAGTTCCTAAGGTATATGCAAACATTTACTTTGTACATGTACAATATAGCAGATCAAGATATCTATTATGTGTCTCTAAACGTGAGTGAACTCATTAATGTTTTAATGAGTAATAAACATCACTATTTTGTGAATTTTATTAAATGAAACATGTAAATAGTCTGTCATTTGTAAAACTGAACACAGGAAGTACATACTTTCAAAGCATATTGTGAAAATACTATACATAGAATTTCAAATCGCCGCATACAATCATTAGTTTATTCCCTTAACTTTAATTCCCATATGGTCTGGTGCTTGCATTTTCTCATTAAAGATATGCACGAAGCCTTTGAAATATACCCATGCTATCCTCCAAAAATGGAGGATAATTTCACCCACAATGCAAAGTGACTTTCCATATATGGTAAAAATCAGCAGCCATCTTGAAATTGAGCTATCCTCCAAAAACGGAGGTTGCCTAGACCTGTAACGGGATCTTTAGTTTATGTTTTCACAATTGAATAAACTCAGAAATGATAATACAAATACGGGTAAATTTTCATTGGACCTTTGCTATATATTCTGTTCATATATATTAATGATTTATTATGAGAGAAAGTATAAAATAACAAATATACATTTCAACTAAGTACTTACTTTTGTCTTCGTGGTGACAAAAATATTTGATTTCATGCAAAAAAGTTACATTATATTTGTTAGGAGAGTGAAGATAGAATATGTTTTATCGTTAAAATGAATAATGTCCTACGGACCCAGTTTTACAAAGAAAATACGTGTACGTTGGTGAAAAGGTGTTAAATTCTTCCATTCTATGGATTACAATGTTTGGTTGAAAGGTATTTGCAGTCTCAAAAAGGTTTGTTGTGATGAATTTGAATTTTATTTTCAAGGCAACTTCATTAACTTTTTCCAAAATCGTTCCGGAGTGATTCTGCACTTTTCTGCTACATTACGGGTATAAGGGAGGCATTCTAACTGTGGTGAGGGCCTTTCCCAAGACACAGTTAGATTATTCAGACTAAGGAAAGTGTAGTAAAATTAATAGCATTTATTGTAGGCTTATAGCTTTGTTATGTAAATGTCAATAATAAGGTGTGTCGATGTACCTATTTCGTAAATGTCCGATATGCAATGTCAACCCGTGTACGCACGGGTCGAAATCTAGTACAGTTAGTGTATATTTCCTCTTATGCATGCATTGGAAATCTGTAACATTCAATGTTTAATAACACATGACAAACCTGATCACAGCATATTAGCACAAGTAACGTCATCGTTACAAATTGGGAATTTTGGGTTCAAAATTCGGAAAATATTAGGAAATTTTCTATTTCGGCCCCAAATCAGGCCCCCCCCAAAAACACTGAAACTTTTAATCATATCTATCCTATCTTAAAAAAGAGTTTTCCCAGGAGAGTTTCTGGCACTATATACTTAGCTGAAGAAGCACACTTATGACTAGGTGGCATGTTTTATGGCTGTTCCATCTTTTATTCATATCCATAAAAGAGTGTATACAATGACTTTAATACAATGATACAAAAATATTTCATACAAATGAACTTCAAAATATAAATGTAAGCAAAGATCATGAATGCTTATTTTTGAATAATTAGTCTTAGATTTATTCGATAGTCTTATAACACGCCAGACTGTGCAGGCAAATCATCATACCGTGCTATTGTATGGTATTCAATTTGTCTGCACGACCTGGTGTGCTATGGGACAAATGATATGCATGTAAAAAAAAAAAAAATGTTCAATTCTTAAGTGTTGAATCAGTTTTAATCAGTTTTAACAAGTGTAATATTACTGTCTTTGCAGTTTGAGATGATGACATACAGATCAGAGACAACTAATGCTGTGGTGTTTAGAGATCTCCGACAGAAAATCAAACAGGTGAATATTTTATTCAGACGGATTCTAATAAAACAGAGTAGAGAGACTAGGAATCTCTTCAGGGGTACATTTGTAAGTGCTTCACTGTTATTGGTTTGGGTGTATTGTAGGAACCTTTGACCTCTGTAGTAGCCAATCAGATCTGTGAGGAGACCAGAACTTACCCTGACCTTTGTGAGACCTTGGACAAGCTAGAAATCACCATCAGCTTCCTGAAGTCTGTGAAAGGAGACTCCAATATGTTCTTAGAAAAATTCATGACCCAGACCCTCAAGATGGAAAATCCCTTCCCCAGTCAAAAGGTTCCATATTCTGTTGTTCATTGCACATATTGCTATGCACAATGTATACTTATATGTAGATGCAGATAATTGTTCTCTATTTCATGCATTGTTTTCTTATCATCTTAACTTTAGCATGTACCATTTTAGGCAGAGTATTTAATTATTAACTTTACGCAGTGCATCTGATGATTCTACTGTAACTGAAGCAGAGTATTAATAACTTAACTTAATTGAGTGCATTCTTTTTCAGGCAAGGTCCTCATGTCAGTGCAAGCATGCCCAGTCTCTGTGGATAACTCTGGCCATGGAGAAAACCCGAAGACAAGCCTCACACAAAGAAGTCAGTTGATTGTCTATCTGTATGATATAGGCAAAATGTGATGTACCGTAATTTGCCAAAAATAATACTTTTTTATCTAGAAAATTTCTTTGTGACATGCGTATGCACCCCAATGGAATTTTTATGCTTTTTTAACAGGTTCATTTAAAACATTCAATTTGGTTATCATAATTATGTGCATAGTCTTTATACGGAAACACCACTTCTGTTTGTTTAACACATTTCTTAAACAGTTGTCAATGAATATTATTGTTTCAATTGGGCAAATTTATCAGAAAATGTTTTGCGCATAATCAGTTGCAAGATAATTGTATTTAAATGGCCATTTAAAATTAATATAAATTGTTTACACTGTAATCAGAGCGGTACAATCACCTTCTCCGTGTATACATGCCGCCAGTGCCCGCCATTACAATTATTACAATAATACAATCGTGCCCTTTAATCTGATTGATAGTTGATGTCTTACACCAGAGACATAAATAACAGTTACACCAAAGTTTTTGCACCAAAATCTTTGCTTAAAATAACACAAAAATTAAATACATGTAGGTAGAACTTTACAAAATTTAATAGTTTGTTCCCATGAAACCAACTATAAACATGAATGTAGTGTTTGCCATAAATAAGTTGTGTGAGCAAGTTTTAATTCCAAAAAATTCTTTTAATGTTTGTATTTTCCTTTATACATGTATGTTGCATTTTTTCTCCAAGGATGCATTTGAAGGTGTAGTGACAGAACTGAGGGAAGAGCTTAATGCTGCACAGCGAGATTTGATCACGTCCATGTGTGAGGAAATCTCCCTGGAGAGACTGGACCTACTGCTGGAGATCCTTTTTGAGTGCATTATGCTGACTATAACAGTTCCTAAAGGAACCGACGATGATGATGTCGACATGGCCAAACTTCCGTAAGCTAAGACTGTAGATTGAACATTTTGAGATATTTTTACCTCACTACTCCGAGACTTATACTTTTTAAGACACTACGTCACAAGATGGCGATTTAAATATTTTGTTAAACTGTTTATATCATTCGATTCTGTTGTATATCGTCTTAGCTAATCGTCTTAGCTTATCGTCGTGGCTAAAGTATTGGGCTTCTGAACCGCAGATCATGAGTTCGAATCCGCCTGGAGCTTTTGTTCGCAATTGTACTGGATTCATTTTTTGAAAATGTAATTTTTCATCCAAAATTACACATTTTTTGCCTATTTGACTTAAATACTTCTTATCCATTATGATATCTATCATAATCAAGTAAGTTGTTGCTGATTTGAGAAAATATTTCAAGGTGTAGTGAGCCACCTTTAGAAAGGTTTGTCTTCAAAACTGCCTGACACTGCATGGTGGCATATCTTTTAAAAACTATTTGATAGATTTGTGTCAAGTACCAGAAGTCAGTGTTTAAATCTATTCTGTTCTCTTTACTTTAAGATTACAGCCTGATTTGATGTTCATGATGCAAATTTTTACAATGCAAAATAAGTGCTATTAGTCATACAAATTTATGTAGGTTTGCCTTTTGGCTGTGAAACCTTATGATTGTAAAACACTCAAACACAATTTTTTCAATTAATTGCAGATTGCAAGACACACTCCTTGGATATATTTCTGCCCCACAGTATGACCTTGACCTCAATTACCCAGGATGGACGAATGAAATTATAGAGGGAATTCCAAACGAAGGCGCGGGTTTTACCGCCATTCTTAACAACCAAGCAGTGGATACCTGGCTGTTTTTGTATGCTCTTTTCACAGTCAAACAAAGTGAAAGAAGATAATAGACAATATTACATAAAGGAGTGAATACAGACAAATGAAAGTGAAAGGAAGAAAGTAAAAGGAAAAGCTGATAATATTTAAACTGTGTTAATTGATGATATTTGTATACATTTTGTTGATTTTTTTGGCGAAAGATAGAAATGACTGACTGATATGCATATAAAAGAAATTATATATCTTAAAGATAACCATACATTTCAAAGAAATGGTAATTTATTGGGACCAAATGTTAAATGTGATAGTTAAACTGTGCCAATGTTTGTAGATTATTTATAGCTTGCGACTTTGTTTTGTTTTGAAGTACATTGTGTTTTGTAGTTGATAATTTGTTATCTTTCATATTTTTTTTAAAATGTTTTGATACTGATATAATTTCACAAATCAAATCTATACAATTTGGATATTCAAGTAAATACCAAGTGAATGTGAATTTATACTGGTATTTTGTTCTACTGCATAATAAATACCTGTGATGAAGCTTAGCTTTAATCTGCATACATGTATAAACAAACCATTAAAGCTTACTTAAAAAATGAAAAAAATAATTCTTCTCAAGCTTTGACTGTACAATCATAGTGAGTTGTTTTATTTATAGCAACAATGCCATATTTTGCTTTTATTTCTACTTTAATGTGCAGCGTGGAATTGTAACAAAGGGTATGTTCTCTGAACTTGTTGTTGAAAAAAATATGGCACCTGAATCATGTTGATCAAATACACTGACGTAAGATAGAAATGATCAATATGTGCTTGAATATGTATAGAGGATTTTATAAGTTTACTACATGTAGCTATTCAACATATATTCTAGCTTTAAAGGTTGACAGTTTTTTGTGTAAATTATTTTATTACATTAAGTTACTCCATGGACTATAACTACAACTTTAAAATGCACAGTGTGAAAAATCTTGGGATGTTCTGTTTGGAAATCATTGGAATATGGTTAACCAAATATAAGCATTTATTTACTTATATATGATTATGTATTAGATAACTAAACCACTACTTTTGGAGATGAAATTGGTTTGCTTGAGTTTGGGGATTATTATTTATAAGGGAGGGGGGGGGGGTAACTAAAGCACCATATTTCTAAAGATAAAATTGATTTGCTGCATGTTTCTAGGGAATTGATTTTTTGTTGTTAGTTTTTTTGCCATCAAATATAAGCATTATAATATCATTTTATGTTGGTTAATACTTTCTACATTAAGTTTATCTCTGTGTTATTCACGTGTGCAATAAAACTTTTTATAACAAGTTTGTTGTATTTTTTTTTTAAATAATAAATATCATAAGCATCATTGTCATAGCTGCCCGTGCCTACATGTATCTCCATAAACCAGTGACAATATGTAGATGAAGTGCCTTGAAACTTGTATATAGTTACAAATGTATAAACAAATCCTCAGGGAGAGAACTCAATATTCCCAGGGGTAAATGGGATTTATGTTTTGCATAGAAATAAATAGAGAAAAGGCTTCATAAATTTTCTTTTCAAAAACCATTGGTCCAGGAAATTTGAAACTTATGCTAAACTATCCTAAGATAGTGTAATTATTAAAGTTTGGGGTTTTTTTTTTTTTGCTGTTGACGGTTTCGATGATAAATTGGCTAGAACTCGTCTGGATCGGGTAGATTTCAAGTCCTCTCGGTTTCTATATATAGCATTGAATTACAATTAATTTCCGTATGAAATATATATAGGGAATTTTACTTGGTGGATGTACTCGTGTAAATATAATTCATTGGAAAATTGCCATTTAAAAGCATCATCCATAGCCATAGGGAACCTCAAATGAGCTGAGTATCCCCGATGTATATTTCTATAAATAGGCTTAATGATATGATCTTGTATAAATGTCATTATAAAAGTCAAAGCATCGAATTTAGGGCCTATAGCATAGAGATTGCTGCACTAATTACTTTGTTACAAGTAGGTTTGTTAGTGAATAAATTTATACTTTGTAGATGGAAGAAACGAAATGTAAAAAGGTGATCAACTTATATAAAATGCAACATTTGATCACTTGATATTCACGATAAACGTCTTAGATTTCAAAATTACTGCTCATTTCATTTGTGAAGAAGACCATAAATGAAGACAGACTGTTGAAATATGGGTACACAAGGATACGTTAGATTCTGAATACTATAGTTCAATCTACACTTTACAAAACTTATGCCCCTTGGACGCCATTTTTGGGAAGAACCCATAGATTTCTCACAGTAATTAGACTTTGTAGTTTAGAGGTTTGTCATTTAATAACAGTCCGTTTTCTTTGTGTATTTTGATTGTTCCAAGATGGGGAAATCCACATATCGAAGGAATAAATTTAATTCAGAGAAATTTCGTCACAGGACAACCAAAAAGAAGGGGAAAGTTGATTTTTGACCTTTGGGTTGAACCCGCAAAGAGAAACGTGTGGATTGGATTAATTGTAAAAGTAAAGTTATAAATCCTGTATACAGTATATATAGTACAAAACAAACCTGACAACCATAGCCTAACCGTTTAATATACCTGTGAATTCAGCTAAGCCAAACGTTACTATATATAAGGGTCACCCGGTGTATGTATGTACAATGTACTTGACATCGTTTTTATAGGCCTATAATGAATAAGATGTACAACAACAATCATCAATCAGTCAATGTACTTACCTTATGACTTGAAAAATGTTCATGGTATTCGACTTTTTGATTTTAATCCTGATTGTCTAGTCTATCATCGACGAAAACGCACCAGCATATGCAGCAGTATAATAAGCAGACGACATTCGGCAGGCAATCGGCATGCATCGGACGGGTACGGTACATCGTTACCCTTCGGCAATCCTCGGGTGTAATACTAGTATCCAGTTACGCCTATGTTTAGAAAAAGAGCTTTATATAAAAATATAGAGAAACGTCCTAATTTAACGTTAAAGGAGGTTAAAAAAGGAGGAACTTATTGATATACTGTATGTTGTTTTTTTCACTAAATACATGTGGGGATTTTAAGATAAACAAATCGTATATCAAAAAATTTAGGTAGATATTTGTTGACCTTTAAGCTTATACTGTACGTGAAAATAATTGTATACTTATACCTTTTATATTTTTGGTATATTTGTGTATTCCAGTACAATTAACATCAACTATTTTTAAAAGAAATGCTTCTAAATAAGTTTTATAAAGAATATCGGCATTTGTTATAATACAAACGAATTTCCTAAAAAAAATTTCCATCGTCAGAAACCCATTGCCATTCTCTCATACATACGTTAAGTGTATGCGCGATAAATTTTAGGCTTCAAACTTGCCCTAAAGGCCACATGAAGTAACCACAACATATTATGAAAAAGCACTTTCACAATAAATATAACTACATGTAAGGCATATATTTTTTAAACGCATCTTCGCATAAATAAATCCCCATCTAAAAATAAAACATGCACCATTTCACATGCATGAAAAATCACCAACTTTGCGTGAAAGGGACCAATGCATTTAAATAAGTTAACCACAGCATATTATGAAATAGTGGGCCTACAATGGTGGCATCTTCATGATGAACCAAACTAAACAGAACAATCAACTGCGTTGTCCAATAGAGGGATTTTCATGGCTGTTGTCCAGGGCAATGAGACCTTTGGATACTCTTTCTGATTTTCATATCAAAGTTGATATAAAGAATTAAGTGTTTGCCGTATTGCTGGAACGGACATTATCATACATGTAAAAGGAACAGTTGTCCCGAGTTTTGACTTAGATCTATCTGCAATTCTACTACAGTTATCGCCGAGATCAAAGAGATGCCGCGGACATTATTCTCCAATATACCACGAACGTCATCAGTAAATTATCAGATCAGGGCTGCGTTTTACAAAAGAACTTACGACTTACGACCAAATTAATAAATGCTAATTAATCACCAACTAATCAATGATTAATTCTTATGCCTGGAAAATATAATTATGGAAATTGAAATATTTATAAACAAGTGGTTTTATGTCAATTTTGTTTTCTAAAGATCATTTTACGAGACTGTAAATATTTAAGACTTGATCGTAAGTTCTTTTGTAAAATGCAGTCCAGATATACCTATTTGTCTCGCACTGATCATGAAAGTACAACTTCAAACCGTCAAAATTTTTAAAACCATGTCAATTTCACGTGTTAGTTCCAGTCAAAACGATGTGTATTGCCTCAACTGTTTATTTTTAAGAGATCAATGCGGCTGTTCCTAGGACCTCCCCACCACATTTTCACTGCGTGTTTTACATAAAATATTTAAAGTGTAGTAGTAATAATCGTATTAAATTGCCCTTATGAACATGATTCAAAGATATTTTATAAATAAGTGAAGAGTATTAAAAATCCAAACAAAAATATGTCGTCTGCATGTGATTCCTTTGATCGATACACATGTAAACATTACTAACAAAACCGTTGGGGTTACACGGAACAGCCGTCAAAATTACCTAGATCGTCTCTCTATAGGAGAAACGATCTGTAGAAATACTGGGCTGTTAGTAGAATAGAAATAAAGTTCTTGTTATCGTGAATGTTGCAGGATAACCTCCTCGGTCTCGAAATGTTGTTTAAAATATAAAAGCCTCGGCTAACGCCTCGGCTTTTATATTTCAAAACAACATTTCTCGACCTCGGAGGTTATTCTGCAACATTCACGAAAACTCGTACTTTATTTCTTAATTATTCAGGATGAATTATCTACAATTATTCTAGAGCTAGTGAATTACAAATGTACTACATATGTAATACCTAACATTCAACATTTCGCGACTGTTTATATACACTTCTAATTGAAGTTCGTTGAACTTTGATAAGATTTACTGCCACCCAGTAAATTTAAAATTTACAACATGACACAATGTTGAGTGAACCGGCTTGATATATTTATAAAATAGCTTAATTATTACTATGGAAATAATTATCAACGTGTTTATAAACAATCTCTCCATAATTTTCTAGAGCGGGTCAGTGCTCCATATTTTTCTAATGGTCTAAATCTCCATATTTTTCTAATGGTCTAAATAAGGTATAATGGGAAACAAACCGATTTCAATCAACAAAAACGTGGAGAGATGACCCACTTTACATTAAAAATATCATTTTGTACCCCAACAATTCAACGTTTTGAAAAAATAATATAAGTTCGTAAATTCGTGGCCAAAGTCACACATAATATTTAAACAGCTAATTTTGTTGTGTCTGAAATGGCTCAGTGGTTAGAGTACCTGACATAAACTAACCTTATATATATAGGGTTTTTATGTTATGGGTTCGATACTGCAATTATTTTTCTGGCGATATTTTTTTTCTTATCTTTTATTAAATATATCAAAAACTGAATATAGTTAGAAATCGTGCTTTCGCAAACTTGATTATGATACATTTGATACTAAACCGAATGGGCATTTGCGCCATCTTATTCCCCCATCTTCTTTAAGAAAAATGTTTGTTTAGACATGAAGTGAAAGCCCCCCCCCCCCCTTAAATAAAAATGCTATCTTAAATTTCATGTAAATACAATTTTAGAAAGACCTTATCAGTAATAAAAAATATCAATCAGAAATAGATGTACAATATTTGTTTAGCAGGGCAATTTTTTCATATTTGTTTAATAGAGGTATTTCACTGGTTGTGTTCGGTCTGAAAAACGTAATTCAAAAGTTTCAAGTAAAGAAGATGGGTGGATAAGGCGTGTAAAATGCCCATACACGGTCGGACAAGCTACTGAAAAATTAAATTTATCAATAAACCTGATATTTCAAAAAAATCATTTAAACCAATATATTTACATTCTACTGTGTTTTTCCATTAAATTCCGTGATGTTTAAATGCCTCTAAATGCAACACCTATTCACTGCGTATGAATTTACGAGTAATATACATAAATAGTTCTTAAACCGTGATTTCTATGTTATCGGTTAAAAAATGTATTTCATGAACGTTGTCAAAACACCATGTTTTATAATTATTAAACAAAAAGTGGACTTTATTGTTAAAAGCAACATTTCAAGAGTTATTTATCATGGATTATATTTTCATGCTCGTCGATCTCATCTCAACAGTCTATGTGAAAACCAGTTTAAACCGGTTTTACAAAACAGCTGTTCTTGCTGTTACTTATTCACTCCCTCCGTGATCTGCACTTTATATCGATTTATTTAAGTAAACAATTGATTTCTTCAGTAAGGGAATGTAAATATAAGCATTAAATGATTTATTTTTGACGTCGTCGTGTCAATAACTGCCGTCAGGTGAGCAGACAAATTATCATAACGCGCTAACGCGCGTTATTCAATTTGTCTGCTCACCTGACGGCAGTTATTGACACGACGACGTCAAAAATAAATCATTCAATGCTATAATACATTTGACATATCATTGATTTTTAACCTATTACTTGGAATATGTTGACTTAAACAGGCGTATACGTATCAAAACCTGCAAATACTGTCATTTTTTAGAACTTCAAAGCATTTTCTTTTATAGAGTGGGTCTGTGCTTCATATTATTTTCATAGTCTAAATAAGGTCTATTGAAAATAAACCGATTTCAATCAACAAAAACGTGGAGAAATGACCCATTATACATTAAAACTATCATTCTGTATCCCAACAAAAAATATTAGATAAGCCCGTAAATTCGTGGTCAAAGTCACACATAATATTTAAACAGCTAATTTTGTTGTGTCTGAAATGGCTCAGTGGTTAGAGTACCTGACATAAGCTAACCTTATATATATAGGGTTTTTATGTTATGGGTTCGATACCGCAAAAATTTCTGGCGATATTTTTTTTTCTTATGTTTCATTAGAAATAGTAAAACTGAATATAGTTAGAAATCGTGCTTTTGCAAACTTGTATTGTGATATATTTGAATAGATTTAATTGGGAAAAAATAAATTCAAAATTGTATTTCACTACTAAACCGAATGGGCATTTGCACCGTCTTATTCCACCATCTTCTTTATCATTGCTTTTACTAGAGTTACAATGTATCAATGAAAGTTTCAATGTTGTCATATTATTATAATAGCAGTTAGAAAACGCATTATTTTTTCATGTTGCTGACTTGATATCGAAATTTTTAAAATTTCATATAGTCGCAGCTTTTTTAATCGTAAAATCTTTATTTGGTTTTACTGAATTGTATTGTTATGATTATGATTAGTTATCATTGTAACCTTGAACTTTTCGATCTTTTTTAAAGAAGATAGGTGGATAAGGCGTGTAAAATACCCATACACAGTTGGACAAGCTACTGAAAAAATAAAATATCAAAAAATCTGATTTTGTTTTTAAAAAATCATTTAAAACAATATATATTTAACATATCTTTGATTTTTTACCTATAAATATGTTTAATACTTGGAATATGTTGACTCAAACAGGCGTGTACGTTTCAAAACCTGCAAATACTGTCATTTTTTAAAACTTCAAGGCATTTTCTTTTATAGAGTGTGTATGTGCTCCATATTTTTCTCATATTTTAAATAAGGTCTAATGAAAAACAAGCCGATTTCAACCAACAAAAACCTGGAGAGATGACCCACTATGCATTAAAAATATAATTTTGTATCCCAACCATTGAACGTTTTAAAAAAATAATACAAGTCCGTAAATTCGTGGCCAAAGTCACACATAGTTGTTAAACAGCCTACTTTGTGGTGTCTAAAATGGATCATGGTTAGAGTACCTGACATAAGGTAACTTTAAAGTACTTGGGTGTTTAGGCTGTGGGTTCGAAACATAATCTAGGGTTTATATGACTAATGTTATGGGTTCGATACTACCAAAATTCTATGCAGCATTTTTTTCCTATCTTTTGTTAGATATATTAAAAAATGAATATAGTTAGAAATTGTACTTTTGCAAACTTGTATTATAATATATTTGAATAGATTTAATTTGGAAAAATTATATTCAAAATTGTATTTTACGACTAAACCGAATGGGCATTTGCGCCATCTTATTCCCCCATCTTCTTAACGTTATGGAATATACAACTCGGTTTAATGTTATTTATGTCTCTGTTTACAATAATGCATGTATATATTTAAAAAAAAAAAACGTGAAAAACATATTAAAATTTTTTGATTTTTTTTTTTATCTATCCACACGGAAATAAAATGGTTGACCGTCTCGGTCTCGACATTACACATGAAAATCCCGCCGTCTCGGGCCTTTCCTGCAAAGTTTGTGGAAAACGGCCGAGACTTCCGACTCTACCCGCGAATGTGCCGAAATCAAAGCGAAAGTAATGAAAAGTTCGCTGAAAATATTGTATTGTAATTACTTTGTCACGTATTGAGACAGAAATGTACTGAAACGGTAAGTATTTTAATTTATTTTCTTATGCAGAAAGTGGTCAAATTCTTATTCTGTAGCTGTTCTGCCCCAATTTGCGTAATAAACTAAGGAATCCCATGCGATAGACTTTAGCTACATGTATGTCTGATTGTAAACGATAAAACGTTAAACGTAAACTAAACCTGAGGCTAACATTATTGACTTTTAAGTTTTAATGTTCATTATTTGTGAAGTTCATATTTATACTAATTTATTTGTCGTACGTCATTGTCATGTAGGTCATTGTTGATAATATTAGTTTCTGTTTAAATTATCGGAATTCCAATCCTTGCCGCGTGATTAGATATGGTATCTACAAGTTTTTAAAAAGTAAGGTGGAAAGGAAAGTTGGTCCTTTATTACTAAAACGAAAGAAGGATATTTCGAGTCGTATTTCAGTTCTTGATTCCTCAAATGTTTGTTGCAGAATTAGTAATAACACCATAGTGTTATGCAGGTATATTGGATATTTTTTATTTCTTTGTTTTTTATTTGTTTTACAGACTATATCAAATATATAACATATGTTAGATATGTAAACACTCTGTTACATTACTAGGCTTTTTGTATTCCATTACGTTTTTTCTCAACCAGATTTTTTTAAAATAACAAAACTGTAGTTATTAATAATATATCTTCTTGTGGCTCACAGAATCCAATTTAGTTCAATAACTTCTTAAAACCCGTTTCTGACAAAATGTTAATTTTGCATGTCCTCTATTTTTTAAACAGATTCCTTGCTTTGAATCAGTAACAGTTATTTTAATGTAACAGAATATAGGGGAAATGACCATTAGGCTCTAACCCAAGACCCTTCAGTTTAAAAATCAACACAATCTACAGACTGTGGCACAGGGACGAAGCCCATTTTTGACATTTATTTTAATGTAACAATAAATGGCTACATTGAAATTAATGTCAAAACAGGCATGACTCTTTTGAATTGTGCTAAAGGGTTAAATTAACCCACTAGCTAACTGTGCTAGTAGGTGTCTGACAGTACTGAGCCATTATATACACAAGTTATTACATTAAATATTAACTTACATGTACAGTACATGATGTCACTAAATTTCCAGCTATGACATTGGTATCACAGTCTTGAGGTAACATAAACGTTTGGATGATATGTAAATTGGGATGGGTATAAAAAAAACCCGAACCTTTGGTTATTTTTTGTACATATCTAAGAATAAATCTTAGTAATTTAGAATTTTACATCAAGCTTGTTTATGATGTAGAATGTTCAAGTTTGTTCAAAGGGGTAATAATTTCCATTCATATTTCATCAGAGATAAATATACAACTGAAATTCTGAAAAAGAAATTAAAGACTACATAATTGTGAAGTGAATATGAAAGCAAGCTTAGGATGAGGAAGTAATTTGTTAAAATACAGCGACCAGTGACAACTTAAATTATTGCTGCTATGGTGTAAATGTTTTAGACCATTTATCATTTGAGACTTAATTTGAATATGATAGAGGGGAAAAGTAAAAATTGAATATAAACCCCTTTATTTTAAAAAGTGTAACTATAAGGATCGATGAAAATGTGCAAAATTCGAAGTAATTAAATGATCTTTGGAACATAAGAATGGAGGAAATAAACTAGAACATTTATTTAGATTATTAAGAGTGAATTAAAAATCATATTTTACTCTATATAAAAGACATATAATAATAGATAACCATCATGTAGAGGAAGGAAATAGAAGGACATTCATAGAAACCCTAAATGTCTCCTGGCAACATATTTTAATAATGCAGTCTTTTAAAATCATGACTTCATGGCACAATCCTAAATCTCAGGTTTTTTATGCCCCTTTGCTGCCGTCTGTTGGTCGGTTGGTCTAAGGCTTCCCACAGCAATGTGTAGAAAGTCACTTGTCTGTACTTCATAAAATATGTCGTCATAATCAACTTTGACATCACGATCTGCTTTCCATTCGATAGTTCTCAGGAAATGTACAACGTTAAAAGTGAATTGTTGCCTTTACATAGATGCGTAAACAACTGAATGAAGAAATTTTGATGCATGTAAAAACAGCTTGGCGCAGGTGAAAGATCAATACAATTTAGGAATATTTTATGAATTAAAATTGGTAAAAGATATTAGTTTACCAATGCGAACCATGCTTGGGAAACAAACGAATCTATCCCAGTTTTATGTAAATTGCTTTCAATTAGAAAAAATGTGCTTTATTTTGATGATTTGGCAAAATCTTTTAACAATATTAATTAACGAAATATCTATTTCAAGCCCAAGCAAGAACCTCAAAGTATATGTCATTGACATAAGAAAAGATTTTTCTTAAAAATATTTATGATTTAATGCCATTAATCAGCAGCGCCAATGCGATTTAATTAGATAATTTGCAAATTGTTAGGATACGCACGTCATGTGACAACGAAGTACGTATGACGTCACAAAAATGCATCAAATATAATGTTTAACATTGTTGTCAATATATTTTAAAAATACTTCAAGTCAAAGTATTTTTTTCATTGATTCAATATCATTTTAAAGACGTATTTTAGCTCCGAGACACCTTAACATCGCCGCTCTGTTGTTTAGGTTAAAAATTGATTTTGGGTACGATTGAACAATTTTTGACATACTTGTGTTCCGTGGACTTCAAAAAATGCCTATTATTTTCAGTTGCACCTACTGAAATAAAATTTGGTATACAGATTTATTATAAGAATATCTAGATCAATTTGGATTTTGGGTTTGATAAAGCAATTTTTGACAAAGTTATGCCCCTTGAACTTCAAAAAATTCAATCTTTTTGCACGTTTCCGTTCATTTTCTTCAAATAAGTCTTCAAATGAGGGGGACATATGTGTTTCACAAAAATCTCTGGTTAATTTTGATTTTCCATTCATATTACTTTCCAAATGAAAGCTGAATACTAGTAAAAAACAACAAACTGTGTGGAATTAACAACAATATGCTGCAGCTATTTAATATTTTGGCATATTTTAAAAATGTACAAATACATATTAATTGTACAACGCACCGTAAATTTGAATTAAATTGATTCTACTTTGATTAAACATTTCCTAAAACTTAAACTTAAATGTGCATGTATTTAAGACAGTGTCGTCCTAAACTCAGGCTGTTTTTTTTTTTTAGTGGTATGCATTTCTTTATACATGTATAGCTAATAAGCTGGTTCTAAAAAACAACTTGACAAAAACGGGTATTTGAATGAAAACCTTATATTTCTAGACAAATAAATAAGAAAATTCTTTTCAACTCATGAGTTAAAGCAAAGTCCTAGCAGCTATAGCCGTTTACATAATTGGTAATGATAAGTATAGCAAATTTTTAAATAATGCATGGTTTCTTTCACCAGTCTACAATTTATGCTAATTATGGCCAAAAAAAATAAATGCATTGGATTATAAATTATGAAGAATTTATATGTGAAAGTAAATTCATTCAAACTATTAAATATGTCAATTGGTATTGCTAATTTTTTAAACTATAAAATAATTATAAAAGTTCTAAATTTTGTTATTTTTCACCTCCACAGGACTCGGAATCAATTGCAGATCTATTCTTAATTTTGTTATATAAATTGGTCATAACCCAAAAGTTTTGCAAGGATTTGTGAAGAATTTTTCTGGGGACTCCACAAAACTTCCCTCAGATTTTGCTCTATCTGTGTTTGTGCTAAATGATTTTACTATACAAGAAAGCAAATGAATGTGATGATCGATATACTGCTGAAAAGTTAACATGAAAAGAAAATAATGGAAGGCTTTTATCCTGGGTGCTGATATTAGTATTACTCTATTGTGTTAAGGTCACCTGAGATTCTAAGGTCAGAAATGTGAAATCCATTGTTCTGATTAGGTGGCAAGCTAAGGGTATTGACCATTTCTTTTACCAGTATATTATCTGCATAAACACAATTTTCTCTATGCATAATGTCCAAAGTCCAAAGAAAATTATGACTTGAACAATGCCTCCAATGGTTGTCATTCTCCCCCTCCCTTTCCCCCCCCCCCCCAAAAAAAAAATCTAGATTGTTCATTATCCTAAATAATGTTCAGACTCGCCATCTTAACATTTAATATATTTTCTAACCATGCTCTATATCCAATTTGATAATTCACAAGATATTGATATTTTGAACGTTGAAATGCATTTTTTTGGATCTAACATTTGGCTGTTATACACAAAAAAGTGACAGTTAATAAGTCCTATGGTTTTCCTCACCCATACTTGCTGTAATACTAGTATCTACAATAACTCATGAATTGGGTTTGTTTTGTAGGAGGAATCATCCATAATGCTTTGTGAGTGTGGATTCACACTGCAAGGCAGTGCAAAATTCTGTCCAGAATGTGGGAAGAGGATGTTGGCACAGGACATCCAGACTGCCCCATGTCCCAACACAGTGGAAGATGGCAGAAGAACTCCAGTATGTGGTACAATAATCCAAAGCTCCAACAAGTTTTGTGTGGAGTGTGGCTGGAAAATATCTCTCCAAGCATTTCTGCCAGGGGCTGCAATGTGTAATGGAAAGAAACCCAATGGAAAACCATGTGACAACATAGTAACACCGAGCATCAGATTCTGTTCAGAGTGTGAAAATCCTCCAAATACTGGACCAGCCCAGGAGACCATTTCAACAGGTAAATCAAAAGTTTTAAAGACCTAAAAAAAAAAAATCAACATTTTTTCATTGATGCAGGAATGTTTAAGAACTCTCTTGTAAACCAACTATTAGCTTTTCTGAATCGATGGTCTATTTGTCTGTTCATATGTGAACTTTCACATGTTTTAATGCCAGTTGTTTTAAGGTAGAATAACACAACCGAAAATTTTTCCCAAATTAACACAGTAAATTATTTGATTATGAAAGTTATGATGATAACTCAACTGTGCATATGTCAAATTAGCGCAAAATGCAGTTTGGGGATAAAAAATGAATATCTGAAAAATTCAATTCAGAAAGTAACAACAAAAGCCCTTGTGGTATTCGAATTGGGGATGCAAGGATCACAAGCTATATTCACTAGGCTATGGAGTAAGTTACATGTTGCCATCAATAAAATCATTTAAATAAAACAAAATGTCGTTTTGATCAGGGATCATCCATTTTGTGATGATGTGTTATTCCACCTTTAAGCCAAATTTAACCAAACTTGGTACAAAGCACTCTGATGCTGAGAAGAATGAAAATTTTAGGATAAAGGGCCAACCTTTTTTCAGAGGGTGGATTATTACAAAATTTCTCTGCCTCTTTCTCTACAGCTTGTTCAAAGTTACTTATTGCTGTACCATTAAAAACTACTTCATTTTTTCACAGCCCCAGCTGTTGTGGAGAAGACTGTATTGAATAAATCAAATGAATGGAAAGAAGATTTGGACAATGAAAATAAAAATCAAAGTGCTCAAACAGACAAAAGACAAGATCATACAAGTGAAGATATGGACTTTGAAGTTGTGTCGTTTAGCTCTAGTGAGGGAGAAATTGTGAAAAGGAGCCGCAGCTATGAAGAAGCAATAAATCTAGAGAATAGTTCAGATTTCTGCAATGGCCAGTTAACTAAAATTACCACAGAACTGAATTCTTCTAGTCTGAATTCAGAGTTACAACAACATGGAGAAAATCCAGGGATTCAGGAAATGATGGATTCCATGGAGATTGTAGAACATCCATCTGGTGGATCAGTGGAACCTTTTCTACCAGAAGAGGGAGAGAATGGAAATAGGAAAAATGAAAAACAGGCAAAATCTCAAGCATTGGACATTCCTAAAGATTATACTGGAAAAGGTGGTGTTATATCTGGTACTTCAGAAGTAAATGTATCACAAGATATCATACATGAAACTGGTGATGCCCCAAGTGGAACAAGGAGCTGCAGAAGTCTTTCCACTGAGGATATGGAGAAGCCACCAGACACCCCAGGTCAGAATAAAGGAAAAAAATGGGAAATACAAGACGCATCAATTCAAAATGAATTTTCAGAAGATAAAATAAAAGATAGTGGAACACTCTCCACAGAAAACACAGTGTACAAGCCTTCTTGGAGTAAAAATAGTGGACAAGAGCAGCAAGTAAATGAAGACTCAGTAAAATTGGATGAAAGAAAGAGGAAATCTCCAGAGACTGAGAATGTAGATCAGAGTAAAAAGCAGCATTTATCTAAGGATCCGTCAAAAGGAGGTGATACAAAAGGAAAAGATGGAGTGAAATTTAAAGCAGAAGTAAAAGAAGAAGACAATGTTGTGAAAGACAAAAGCAATGAGGGAGAAGTGTTGGATGGACAGGGACAGGATGAGGAAGAGGGAGAGGAAGATGAGGAAGAGGGAGATGAAGAAGAACAGGGAGAAAATGATGGAGAACAGGAAGAAGATTCTAGCAGTGAGAGTGATGAAGGGAAAACAACTGAAAATGAACAGAAAGATGGAGTTAAAAAGAAAAAACGCAAAAGAAAAAAGAAAAAACTAAAATATCAGATTAAGAAAAATCAAATTCCAATGAAATCAACAGACAACAAAACCCCTGTATCAAAAAATGCTGATAATGACGATGAGGAAGATTCTAAAGATAAAAAGAAACACGAGAAGGAAAAGAAAAGTGAACAAAACAGAAAGTTGAGATCTCAGACATCCAAAGAAAATGATGCTGCCAATGTGGGGTCTACAAAGCCTGAAGAAAATATTGGAACAAACAACTATGAATCAGGCCAGCCAACATTAATGAAAAACAGTCAACCTACAGCAAAACATCAACCAGGAAAAATTGTTATTCCTGTTCAATTTGAGGATAAAGATGAAAAAGTAAGTAGCTGCAATACATTGTAGTTTGTGAAAGGAGGATATCACAATTTTGGTCAAAGTTTATTTTTCCGTTTCTAATGTGTACAGTGCTTCAGTAAGGCATATCTATTAGTAAACCAAAAGTTGAGTGTTAGTGTTAGTAGTGTTATATGAGAGATACAGAGATCACGGTTCTTTGTTATGTAAACAAAGTTTACATCATGTTTTTGTTTACATTTTGAAATTCCTGGTTTAGACCTAAAATGAATGTGACAAACACTAGGAACTTTTTTCTATGTTCAAAACAAATTAGCAGATAGAGAACTTTTTCTGGTATATTAAACTAATTATATGTATGTATACAAAACATGGCACAAGCCTTGTTTACATAGCAAAGAATTGTGAGCTCTGTATCTTGCTTATAAATCTTTGACTGACACTCAAATTTTGGTTGCTCATTACTTAGGAATGCTTTGTAAACAATAAAAACAGAAAAATAAAATTTGAGCAAAATCGTGATCATGCCCCTTTAAAAGCACAAGTCAGTGTCGAAAGAATCTGGAGCCTGGAAAGCCTTTTTCTTTGATTATAGCAATTCATGACCTACACAATTTAATCAAAGTACTGAAGAACTGACGGGAGTTGATTTTGTCGATGTTTATTTATTTTAAAATCAATAATATGTTATTTTGCATGACAAGTACATGTAGTTTCTAATTTGAATTACGCACATTTTTATAATATGAATTTTTGGACTTTTTCGACAAGAATGTCGAGAACCCCCAATATGAATCATGTTAAATAATATTTAAAGATAAAATTAATTCAATCAGACTATGGATCAGTAATAGAAATATTTCTCGAAAATTGTTTGGATCCAAGCAATATTGAACTCTAGTCTCGTTCAACCAAACGCTCGGCTAACCCCGTATATCTCCGACAAGGATTTGCGGAGACAGCCGAGCGTCGAGTTGAACGAGACTAAATTGAACTCTGGCGTAGGAATACATACGACTACAAAAAATATTTAAATTGTTCGAACCATTTAAAATCTGACTATTTTCAAAGTATTTATAAATAAGTTTCTTTGAAAAACCATGTTTCAGCATACATTACATCGAATTTATTAATTATTTTCAAGAACTAAGTCTTGTCAGCAGCAATGATTTGTGCTGAGGTCCAAACACTGTTTCACTTTCGGTTTGTCTGAGTAACTGCATAGGAGAGTTGATTTAAAATCAACTCCCAAAAATGAGTTGTATGCAGTGATAATTTCTATGTTCAACTTTGATAAACATGAAAATGGACTACATAGTTATTGAAACACAAACCTTGATCTACATTGTTCTTACCAAAAACTTAAGTAGAGTAATTGTTTTTAATTTTATGACTTTAGATTGACCTGATGCATTGATATAATTATGCCATACTATTATAACAATATAAATGAAAAGATTTATTGTAGTTTACTGAACTTTAGAATTTGATTTAAACTTTTATGTATGCAGGCTAACATAGGAGGAGCAAGTTTTGATGGAAAAAGCCAGACAACCGCCACAGCCCCACCTGAAGGGTAAATAAACAGATTAAATGCTCTTTATATGTAAAATACTTGAACATGTCCTAACTAATTTTCTGAAGCTCACATATCAAACTGAATTTGAAGCTGCATCTAAGATTTTCTGACCAGTTTTTATCTGGTACTTTTTTAGCTCACCTGAGCTGAAAGCTCAAGCAAAAGTTTCTGTTCATTTTCTTAGCAGAGGATGAACATATTGAAATGAAATTTGGTATACAGGTTCATTATGATAAGTTCGATATTGGGCACAATCGAGCTATTTTCGACAGAGTTATGGCCCTTGGACTTAGAAAAATTCCAAATATTTGCAGTTTCCGCTCATTTTCTTCGCAGAGGATGAACATATTGAAATGAAATTTGGTATACAGGTTTATCATGATACTATATAGGTCAAGTTCGATATTGGGAACGAAATATTGGGAACGAACGAGCTATTTTTGACAGAGTTATGGCCCTTGGACTTAGAAAAATTTCAGTAATTTGCAGTTTACGTTCATTTTCTTTGTGAATGTTTCCCAGGGAGGGGGGCATAAGTGTTTCACAAACATCTCTTGTTATGCCTAGTGTTGCTCAGATGAGCGATGTGGCCCATTGGCCTCTTGTTTTCTTTTTGAGTCGGCTCGCGAAGCGAGTGAGTCCTTGTTATCATAGCCGTTTCTGCGAAAAAATTTGCACTACATTATTCATGCGCTAAAGAAAATAGTGCATGCATTAACCTCTTTTATTTGCGTGATTGCCAATTTGAAATGGTTAAACAATCTCATCTTTATTTACACATACATTTTTAAAATTTTTATTGATGTTTAAAAAATAAAACAAATCAAAGTAGTTTTTGTTCGATCGCTGCCCATGAATTCGACAACTTGCACGCGGAAAATCTTGTTCTGTATTAATGAATGTAACTATTTGAGAAGTTCCGAATGGAGATGTGTGTAAAATCTATTTTTAGAAAAACCCAGTTTGTTTTTCAATTGAGCTCGCGAAGCGAGAAGACCCTTGCTGTCATCAGATCTCTTGGAGTGGAATTTGAGCACAAACATGAATTGATAATGTGGGATATAATGCAAATAGTTTTTATTCTTCGTCATTGAAATATACTGGTCCTTTTTCTCTATCCTGCAAAATGTGTATCGCTCGTGCATATCAGACACGCATTGCCAATCTGGCAGGCATTGAAATATCAACAGAACGTGTTAAATCAAAGTACTGAAAGTACTGACACGAGTTATCAGACATTTATAGACCCTTTTCTGCTTTCAATAATCGAATTTGAAATAAATCATGAATTAGGTATATAAATATCTTAATATTTGGCTACAACATATCAAAGATAAAAAAAAATCATGAATCGTGAAAGATAATTTTTTAAATGAATAATCGATAGAGGAGGATATCTAAATATTATTATCATATAATTTAATATGATAAAGGTAGTCTCATAAAGGTGATGTCTGCCACAATGAGCCCTGTAATCTTTGTTCACCTATGTTTAATTTATTTACAAAAGACAGAATTTTTTTTATGTATTACTAACAATGTAATAAAAAAAATTCCATCGAAATATTGACATGTTCAGAGTGAGTCGACTCTTAGGTCCTTCAGGCTTTGATTTTAAACAATTTTTTGATGACCACACAATTTTATGTATTGTAATGAATTCAGGGTAACTGCATTGATATACATTTTTATATAGATATAAGCAAAATAATGTAAAAACAATAGTAATGTTTCAACAATTATTATTTTAAAATTTGATGTAACTATAACAACACCAAAAACTGCTTTAATTATAATCTGTATTTTTACATGTTTTAAACAGACGACCATTGACAAGGAGTGGTAATTTGATTGAGATACATTTCCATGCTGTTGCATCCCCCAAATTCCTAGTGAATCCTCAGAACAGCAGGGTTTGCATGAGGTTTAATGCTCACGAGCTTCATGGATGGAATTCCTTTTACTCTACAGAATATGTTTGGTAAGAATTTTGAATTATCTGAGTTAACCCTTTACAGCATTGATGAGGCTTAAGTACCTCATTGGTGGATCTAGAATTAGTTAATGGGGGTTCCCCCCCCTGGAAATTTCAAATCTATTTAATCCCCATAGTGAATTTACTGATAATAGGCTACAAACCAGAAGTGAAGGCTCGCTTGAAAAATTATGTCTGTGTATTTTTGGTAGAAATTTTTGTGTAATTTCAAAATCAGATTGTTAAGGCTGTTAATTCAAGCAGAAATTCCCATGCTCTGCCACAAGGATTTTGTGCTTTAACAATAAAACTTATTAAAGGCTTAACCCATAAAAATTAATGCTGAATCAGTACATATTAAATATGTTTTTGTATTATCCATAGCTGTATGAACACAAACAGAATTTTCAAGATACAGGAAAAAAATACTCATAATACTGTAGACATATTTTTTTCCAGGGGGTCATAATTCCTCGGAATCACAATATCAATTTAATCAGCGGGTAAAAATTTATGCAGATTCTTTGAATGAAAAAAAAATCATTGGAATAATTATTATTAAATTAAGTTCTGAGCGATTTTCATTACCTAGAATTTGTCCAACTTTGGACTTAAATTGTAAGAACTGTTCACAGTGAACAGTAATTATCAGTTGTGCACTGGTCGGTAGTCATTAGTTAGCCGTCAAGATTTTACGACGCTGGCTAAAATTGTCTTGTGAAACACCGTACAAGCAGTGTCTTAATCCCTTAAGAGAAAACAAGGCGATTACAACCATTATTCCACAGAGCAGAGATATAAAATGGCAAAGTATGCTGTGGAAAATGGGGTAATGAAAGCTTCTGAACATTTTAGTAAAGTGTTGGGAAAGCCAGTAAATGAGAGTAGCATCAGAACAATGAAAAAATCTTACATTTTGAAAAAAGTTACAACAGAATCGGATGAATTCCAGGACGGACTCCCGTGCAACAAACGCGGAAGACCAACTTTGTTGGGCAAGTTTGAGGAAGATGTTATCGACTACATAAAAAATCTTCGACTTTCGGGAGGTATTGTCAATAGACCGTCAAAAATCGTCTACATCTGGTTGAATTCGGCGGATCTATTGATTTAAACAATTCCTGGGCTCAATCATTTCCCCGACGGTTAAATTTTGTCCAACGCAAGGGTACGAAAGCTGCATGAAAATTACCCGAAAATTTCCCAGAACAAAAAGAATTGTTTTTGTCAAAAATTGAAGAAATCTTTACAGAAAACCATATTCCCGATGACCTGATCATCAATTTTGATCAGACAAATGTTTACATTGTGCCTGTAGGTGATTTCACATTAGAGGAAAAAGGATTAAAACAGGTCCCTATTATTGGACTTGAGGATAAAAGACAGATAACTGTCCTCCTTGGATGTACCATGTCGGGCTACTTTCTCCCCCTCAAGTTATCTACGCAGGCGGAACGAATCAGGTTCACCCGAAATTTCCATTTCCTGATGATTGGCATATTACCCATACATCAAATCACTGGTCCAACTCAGAGAGCATGTGTGATTATGTTGAAAAAATTATAGTACCTTATATTGAAAACGGGAGAGAAAAATTGCCATTGTGTCGCTCCAATGTACCTGCTTTGTGCATATTTGACGTTTTCAAAGCACATCAAGTAAACGAGTTCAAAGATCAGCTGACTCGCAACAACGTCAGGATGCACTATGTTCCCGCCAGCTGCACATCAGAATTACAACCGTTAGATCTTGCTGGAAATGACGAATTCAAAAATTGCATAAAGAATCAGTTTTCTGAGTGGTACGTGGATCAAATTAAAAAAGAAATGAAAAGGGGAAAAACAATGCAGTCTTTAAACGTAGATCTACGATTGTCAACATTGAAAGCCATTCATGCGGGGTTCCTGGTCAAGGCACATCAGACAGTTAGAAGCGAAACCATTCTGCAAGGTTGGGAAAAATCGGGAATTCTCACGTGATTGAAAAAGTTAACGTATTCTGAATATGTGTCCATGTTATTTTACAGGTTTTTCAATTAACTGTTTTTTTTTATCTGTTTACATGCATGTCGTATTTTAAAAGCCAAATAAATATTTTTATCTTTATCAACTGTCAATTTATGGGTTCACATGTCGTTTAAATTATGAGTTGATCAGTTTTATCAATTAAAAGTCAGAGCTCAAAGGGATAAAAAAATTGCAGTAAAAACATGGTCTTAGCGTGTAGTTAATTAGGTCATTGAAAGAAAGACCCGCTTGGGGCTATTTGTCGTCTGACACGTGCCGTTATCTCAAGCTGGCAGAAATTTAAATTTCATGCACGTAAATTTACAGAAAATTCAAATCTTTAGGAGATTAAATTATTTATTATGTGAATTCTCAATACAAATTTGTTTGACAGTTTGCATAGATAAAAATGATAAACTTTGGGTACACGTATATGCAAGTGTTATATAATGTAGTAACTTCCGATTATCCTTATTCATGTAATGCAATTTCACAAAAATTTCATTCCAAAATGCACTTTAAGTACACTGGGAAAAAATTCCGCGGAAAATTTGTGCCCGCGTTCATAGCGTAAATTAATACCACGCAGACAAAAGTACGTCTACAGTAATTTAGATGTTAATATATGATGTAATAACACAATTCACTGATTTGTGGTAATTTATATTGAATTTTCAATTCATTTGTTAATGAAATGTAATACATTTTTCAGCGCAATTGATAATTACACTGTTGTAACATACAAATTGGTAATACCAAGACGGCTGCTCTCTGGACAGGGATTGTTATATTCGTACTGCGTAATTATCAACAATGATGCACAGCACCCGGTGAATGAATATTTCTATGACTCAATTAAATGGGAAGAAGGACAAAAAAGAGTTTTGTCAAACAGGGAAGAATTGTCAGGTAAAGAAGAAATTTCTTCCGAAATTAAGCAGCTGTTTTGATTAAATTTAATGTAAATTTGATATTAATTATAATTATAAATGATCAGTCTGTAAAATGTTGTTAATTGACATAATTCTTCCCTTTTTCTTATATGAACTAGCTTGTATATCAAGCTTGTTGTTCAAGTTTGATATTTTAAGTTTAAGAAAGTAGAATAATTTAATTAAAATTGTATTACAATAAAACATTCTAATTTTGGTGACAAATGAGAAGCATATCTGCTTTATGCTATAAACTTCCTATTAATCTCTATTTATACTTCCTATTTTAGCTATTCATTTATTAGGCTTGCCACTTAAATTATCTATAAAGATATATATGGGACTGTTTTGTTTAGTTTGGATAGCCAGTTTGGAGACAATTTAAAAAAAAGAAATTTGTTGGTTATGAAATTAGGGTCATTTGTCTGATATGCCATATCCAGTAAATAATGAAAATTTGTTAGTGATACACTGTATTAAATCTCCATATCAAGATGTGCTAGATATCCTAAACAAATTTTAGGAGTTTGAATTTTTATGACTGAAAATGTTTGTATGGCAGATGTCTGGAATCAGTATGATGGTGTCTTGAACCAATTCCCAGAGAAAGGACTTTACCAGAAATTTAAAGCCTTTATTGGATTAGATGACTATGAAAAGAAGTTGGAGAATGACCTTAGATTATCTGTCAAAGCATTTTTTCCAAAATGGAAGCATTTTCAGACAAATGGAGAGGAATGTTCCCCTGCAGATGTAATGGATTCACTGACAACACTATACACAGGATTAAAAAAGAATTACTACAAGACATGCAAAAAGTGGAGATATGAACCAGATTTTATCCAAGCTATCGGGAAGGTAATACAGATGCTCAGTAAATATTTTACTAATTTGATATTCAAGTTCACATAATGTGGTAATAGATTTTCTTTTATTACACCATTTTGAATTACCACTTTTATTATAATCCCCCTAGGTTGAAATTGTTTCTCCTTTAAAAAATATTTTTTTGTTAAAATTTTTAGCTTGCTTGAGCTAGAGAATAAGGTGGGCTTTTCTGAACAATATTTACTCTGAATCAGTATAGTCACAGCTGTATGCAGCATTAAAAGTATCTGTAATGTTATCAGCATATTAAGGTAGTTCACAACATGACTGTGCAAAGTCAGAACACCAGTGGCTTTAAATTTCAGGTTCTTACAGTAAACATGGAACCCACATGTAAAATTATTCTTTAATCCCAATAGAAGGCTAAATTTCACGAAAATCAAAATATTTACATTCCACATATTTTTAGGGAGGTAAAAGCTCAAGTGAGCTATTCTGATCACATTTTGTCTGTCGTCCGTCTGTCTGTCTGTCTGTAAACTTTTCACATTTTCAACATCTTCTCAAGAACCACTGGGCCAATTTCAACCAAACTTGGCATAAAGCATCCTTTGCCTAATGGGATTCAAAGTTGTGAAAATTAAGGACCAAACCTTTTTGCAAAGGGAGATAATTAGGAATTTATGGAAATTTTCAAGAAATTTTCAAAAATCTTCTTCTCATGAACCATAAGACCAGGAAAGCTGAAACTTGTGTGGAAGCATCCTCAGGTAGTGTAGATTCAAAGTTGTGAAAATCATGATCCCCAGGGGTAGGATGGGGCCACAATGGGGGGTCGAAGTTTAACATAGGAATATATAGAGTAAATCTTTAAAAATCTTCTTCTTAGAAATTAATCAGCCAGGAAAGCTGAAAGTTGTGTGGAAGCATCCTCAGGTAGTGCAGATTCAAAGTTCTGAAAATCATGATCCCTGGGGGTTGGGTGGGGCCACATTGAGGGGGGGGGTGTTAAAGTTTTACATAGTTTTACATAGGAACATATAGAGTAAATCTTTAAAAATCTTCTTCTCAGAAACTAATCAGCCAGATGATTCTTTACAATTGTTAAGACTTTGGCCCCAGGACATTTCCTCGGCCTCACAAGAAGGTTCAGAGTTTGATGTAGGTTATCCCATATATATAAACAATTGTTAAGGAACTTTTTGAGAACTGCAATACTCAACATGTGATATGACTATAAAATCATCCTGTTAGAAAAGGGACTAATGATTATAAACATAAGAATATCCAGGGGGAAAAATGGATTTTATTTATACATGGTCTACATGTATTATTGTACATTGTCCAGATAGTTTGTATTATGAGTCCATTAAGCTGATTTTATCATACCTATTGTTCCTCAGGTGAGTGATGTGGCCCATGGGCCTCTTGTTTGCTTGTAAAGTGTGCTGAGAGCTACAGCAGTTATAACTCTATAATACACATAGGGTACTCAAAGGTTAAAATGACAAGTTTTATTATGAGGCAACAAACATTGAACGCTGTAAAATGCAACGTCACAAGGGAAAATCAAAGTTCATGCATGTGGCTGTTACAGTAGCTGAATTTTAAGGTTACTGTATAAATCACATTTGCAGACAAGGCAATAAGTTAAAAAAATGTAAAATATAAATGTAAGCAATTAAATCATGATTTTTTTTAAAGATACAGTCTCAAAGCTACAGCGATGTATGCATACAAATTTTCATAACGCACTGACTCGCGTTACTCAATTTGTATGCACACACCGCTGCAGTTATGAGACTTTATCTTTCAAAAAATCATGATTCAATGTTATATTAAATCCAGTGTAATACAGGTTTGTTAATGTTCAAAACACATATCCTCTTTTTCAGCTTTGAGTTTATAAAAGGTAGTTACATTTTTGCTAAAGAAAAAAGGATTGAAATTAACTTGCACAAACAATTATGCCCTTACTTTTTCTACATGTTGTAGCTCTTTTAGAAAATATTTAAATAAAAATTTCACAGTTTTTTGGCACTGCCTTATGTTTTAAAGAGAATTTATCTATGATAGTCATATTAAGTGTAAAATCATATTGGTAAAACAGTGACATCTGGTCTTACGAATACCAGGCCTGTAAAGAGGTTTCAGAGGGAATGTATTGGAATATCTTGAACATTTTTCTCAAAACCAGAAGAGGACAGAGTCTGATATTACTTAGCTAACTTCCTGATATCTATATACTATTCTTATATTTTTTCAGGCAATATTCGAGGTTGTTCAGCCAGTGTTTGAGGCTTTGGCGGAAAACAAGGATATCATCTCGGCAATTGCAATGATATGCCTTGCAGAAGATTTTCATATTTCATTAAACCAAAGCAGGAAAAACACTCTTTTCCATTGTTTGGTGTTGAGAGGGGACAGTCAAACAAAATCATGCACAGCTTACAATGACCTGCTTGATAATTACAAGGATATGATACCGTAAGTATTTATATATTTTCATTCCACATAACTTTTGCACAAATGTTGAACACTGTTAAGGTGCAACATCTCAAGCAAAAATCAAAGTTATGGCTGTTACAGTGGCTCGATGACTTCCATTAATTTTAACTTACCCTTAGGATAAATCACATTTCAGACAAGGCAGTGAGTAAAACATATTAATGTTAATTATATATAAGCATTAAATCATGACTTTTTGAAAGATCTATAGTCTCATAACTTCAATGGTATGTGCAAAAATTTTAATAGAATGGGTAACCATATGCATGGTTATATAAACATGTATTTTAGGATTTAACACATTTTAATGTTTTTAACATCTTAATAGAAAAGTGCGGAATGCTTTGAGAAAACTCATAAGGTCTGAAAAATCAACTGAGGATCCAACCTGGCTATGCTGTCTCCCACTGTTCCATTTTCTGAGTAAACGATGTGAACCATATCAAGACACTCCACTACTTGATAATCACAATGCTAGAAAACCTGTATGGTGGGGGAAAGATGACATTGAAGAAGAGATGGATTTTTTAAAGGGAAAATCAAATTGGAAACTGTAAGAATCAAAATAGCATTTGATATTTGGCTGTGTATTCTGTTACAACCAATAATCAGTTAAAGAAGAACGTTAATTGTCAAATATAGTACATGAAATGTATATTAACTTTAAAAATCAGTTTTTGTCAGTTATAATAATTGAAGCTTTTAATGGTATTCTATTTTATTTATTCTCGTTGAAGGGAACCAGCCTCTGTGTTGCAGATGTTGGAACCAATGTTTGAGATAGACTTCTATTTGCCAAGGTGTTTCATGGCTGTTCTAAGGTTTGAAAAACTAGATGTAGTCTCCACAAAAGCGTTTCCTCCAGAAGTCACTCTGGCTGGGCTGTACTTTTACTTCAAGGCGTTTTATTACTTTGATGCTGAGTCCAGATCAAAGGTTTTTGAAGATTTTTAATTTTTAAATACAAATAATTTGAATAAAAATATTTAGCTTGATTACGCATTTATTTACTGGTGCATATAATTCAATAATGCATTGAATAATATTGTACTATATGCATGCATGAACACCTTATTAGCTACCTGAATTATATATATAACAATATGCTATGAATTGCTTGTAATGCAACTATTCTCTCAATTGTATTTTGATAGTTCAAATAAGTAAATGTTACAGTAAGATTTCAAATTTGAGGTAAATTACCACAAGCAAATTTGAAATGTTCAATAATCAGTCCTGCATAGCAACAACATCTTAAAAGGTCCTACTTCATGCAAATTTACAATCTGGCTTCTGACCATTACAAATGTCTGTTAGAAGGGAGCCCTGGCCTCAAGAAATGGGGACCTTCCTACCGTAGATATTTTGTATTCCAAATTATGATGCATCTTATACTATCACCAATTCAGTTATAACAGAAACAGTACTGCTATTCATAACTATCCCAATACACAAGTGCACGGTATAGATAAAATAAATATTGAATTTTATTGATGTTTTACTTTTTTTAAACCTAGATTGTATGGAATTGCTTGGAAACAGTCTTATCTCAGTTGATTGAATTTTCCAGCAGAAATGAAGATGAGATGTAAGTAGAAACAGATTGTCAAATGCTTATTTGTCACTTCCAAAGAGTTATGACTGTGTAATAGTATATACTTGTACATGTTCTTAAGGACATTTCAGATATAACAAACAAATGTCAGTCTTCCTTTTTTCCACCATGGTAGAGATTTATTCAAAAGTTAAAAGTGTGTTGCAATTTTTCCCTCCTCATAGAGCCAGTGCTTATCCCTGGGTTCTCTGGTGCTTTGTAGAAAGTCATTGACACCACTCTATCAAAGGTTAAACCCCAGTGTAAGCTGTATCCAATTTCAGCTGGGTGGCCTGAGCCAATGTTGATAAAGTGCATGCATTGTCAAAGATTACATCATACAAAAAGTGACAATGGCGGGGCTTGAACCAGCGACCTTTGGTTACGCAGTACAGTTAAGGCGGTCAATAAAAATATGGGCAAATTTTTGTGATGAAAACACGTATACTTTAGTTAAACTGGCATGTCCTTTTTAAAATCAATAACAGTCACTCAAATGCAATATATTTCTAAAATACATATATAACAGTACAATATTTTATGTTCATAGTGGTCACGTGATATGGCAGTCGCATGGTACAAGCAGATGTATTTGTGGTTTTGAGGTCATTTAAAAAATTCAATATTGCAAGGGCATAATCATGTCAAAATTCACAACTAAATTATGAAATAACTTGATGTTATATCGTAGATTTTGAAAAACGGTGCGAACTTTTTAAGATAAGAATATTTGTTAGTAGAAACCGTAATTTATAATGCATATGTTGAATAATTTTGAAGGTCACAGGGTTAATTTCATTAAAAAATAATTAATTTGTAAGATTTTACAAGGATCGTAGAAGTTTTTAAGTTACATAGAATATTTCAAATTCACATGTAAAAGTTTGTCGGGATCAGGTAAGTGTATGCCCTTGCAATTAAGTGATTTATTTAGGTACTCAGATTTTAGATATACGATATTTTATACAAAACCGAGGTGGCTTCTTTATACGATGCATACTTTTAACAAAATGAAAATAAGACTATATAGGTAGCATTTTACTAATAATAATTTTAAACAAAATATTCATTTATACTTTTCCGTTAATGTATGACATTTATTTTTCTTCGCTATAAAACTGCACGATAGCCTTCAATGATTTAACTTAATGCGTCATTTTGAAGCATATGACGTCATATTTTGTAGTACAGCGAGAACGACATCTCGCTTATTTTTCAGTGTGTACGATATAACGGATATCAAAATTGTAAGTAGTAGCATTTGTTGTTTTTAATTAAAAGATTAGTATAAGTTAATTTTACTAATAAATAGATTAATAAGTACTTTCGAGGTTTGTAATATACTGTGATGTCATAATGCACATTTCCCGTACCCTTTGTCTGAACGGAGTTTATTGACAGCCTTAACTGTGCTGCGTAACGCCTATGACCACCGAGCCATGTGCTCCCTTATGTAAACTGTTTACACTTTATAAAATCCAGTTTTGTGTTATAATGCTTTATAGTTTAGATGCATTAATAATTTATTTTTTATCATGATATCACACCTATACTTTTTTCAATATCAGTAAGTGTGTATAAGCTTAATTTAGGCTCCTCATTTTTTTGCAGAGAAGTCAGACGTCAACTTGGCTTCTACTGTGTGTAGTTTCTGATTTCTGTGAAGCCAAGCCAAATGGTCAAATATGTAAATGATTATCTTTGTTGCATGTGTACAATACTGGCAGAAGATAGTTTTTTAAAAAGTTGTTGAGGATTTGAAATTATAGCATATTCTGAATGTTCCTATTCTTATACGAAAATACTATATGCATTGCATTTAGTGATGTTCTTGATTTAGCGGAAGCCACATTCTACCAAAAAACACTAAAGGTAATACTCTCAAAGTAGTTCTAATGATGTGGCATGAATCTATATCACTGGTATGTCAAAATGTTGACAGCTATGTACTCATATTCAAAGTAATGAATCAAGTTGTTCACTTTTTCAGTAATTTAGCTCACCTGAGACACAAGTCTATTATTGTCACTGTTGGTTTTGTCAAGTCAATTTTTTCTTGTTCTCCAAAATCGCTTAGCCAATTTCAACCAAAGCAGTTTTGAGTGAGGGGATTAGGCCCCCTCCCATGGTTGATAATTAATAAAGAAAGAAATTGGATGGGTTTATTGTTTCTAAATTTAAAAAAATTCAAATTTCCAGAGTCAAACAGCATTATCTAAATTTCCTAATATTAAACTAAAGAGCTATTTCATCCATAGTATGCATTAAGCACCCTTTGGAGAAGAGCTTTCAAGAATTAATAAAAAAAAAAAAAAAGGACAATTAGGGCTTACTTTCAAAAGGAAGATACCTGGTAATTAAGAAAGAATGAAAATAGGGTGATAGTTTACCATTTTCCAGAACGAAATTAACTGCAGTATCCAACTTTTACATTTTTTAAAGCTTCTTTATATTGGAGTGATGTAATGTTGTTTTAACCATAACCTTGCTTGCTAGAACATGTCAAATTATTGTGGAAGCAAATTAATGTACACATGTTAGAAGTTTAATTTACCCTTGACCCTTTGGGGTTAGATGAGTTCAACACTAAAAGTGTCCAATATAACAAAGAAAATGGGGGCTATGATATGTAAAATCAACATAAAAGCAACTGAAGGTAGTGTAGATGAATTTTAAGGTTATTAATGTAATATTTTTCAGTTACAGAGGTGCCACAATTAAGGAAGCGATCTCAATATTTTGACATTGGAATTAAAAAAAATTTGGTCGTTAATGGTAAAAAGAGAATTATTTTTAGATATCAGATGAAAGCTTGACATTGATTTTGTATAATTTAATTAATGTTCCCATGTTATTAAAAATACAAAAAAGCAATCTAACTTTCTTTTGGATTGCAACACATCTTCCTTGTAAACTGCAATAGCTGACACTATATTCTTTAAATTTTTATGAGGTTATAATGAGGAAAAAGAAAAATTATTGTCCATTTTATATATATATAATTGCAAACTTTTATGATTTCAGATCCAACAATGTGTTGGCCAGTTCCTACTTGTCCTACAGAATTGGTGGCGACCTATACTCTGCAGCAAATTTAGGACATGATAAAGATACTGAAGTGATGATTCGGGTTATCAAGACATACGTCATGGCCCTGGCTGTGTTTGATCATTTAATACACAAAAACTGTGAGCCATCCAGGAACTTTCCCAAGAAAACTTTACACTTGGCTGATCTTAGCGATAAAAGGAAAAGCATACTTTTTTGGCTTAGCGGATTTAGGTTTTATGATGTTGAGAAAACTCTGAAAGTGAGTGGACTTTTTCTTGCTATCTCTTTACATATTTATGTCTCTAATATCATGTATTAAGTAAACATAGATTACACTGATAGAGAAATATAAGCAGCTTCATCAAAATGTTCACAATTATGTAATGGAATGTAAGATAGCATACAATCATGCATTAAATGTGTTTCCTTTTCCAAATTTTGTTGATCCTGCTCTCCTTTTCTTACATTCCCCCTCCCCCCTTTTTTTAAATTTCAAAATGAGTTACTTTTATTAGGGCCCTGCTCTGCAGGTGCCCAAAAGTGATCAGTATGCCTGTCCATCCATTCATCTGTCCTTCCATCAGTCTGTCCATCTGAGATCTCTTGTCCGAAGCATATATTCTCTCCCCTTGGTCCAATCGGGCTCATACTTCAGCCCTAGAGAGGCTATGGGAAAAGGGTGTGAAGTGACCTTGAACCATGTTTCTATGTTTAGGAATAAGGTTATAATAAGCTTCACAGAAGCTTTTATAGGCAGTAACTCCAGAAAAGTTTCAAGATAATGTTTTGACTGACCTTAGTCCAATCAGACTGTATTGCGGCAAAGTTAAAACATTGCTGCTTGTAATTTGAATGAAAGAGAGAAGAGAGAGAGAGTAAATGGAGTAAATTATAGGTGATGCAGGTGAAAAAAAATCATCATTAGTTATAAAATGGCAAATGAATTAATTAAGGTCTATATGTTACATGTGTATCCTATACAGGTGTTTAAAAGTAAGATCGTAAAAAAAAATTTCGGCCACTGTGTCTACAAATAGGGATGATGTAACAAACCAGAACTTTCATACGGTCCGAGAATACAGATATATATACGGGCATTAAATATTTTTAATAGCAACCTAATGATCATTTATTAGTTGAGATATGGTGAAACGGAAAGGCAACACAGGCGGAAGCTTAATGAAAACAAAATAAAATAAGGGCAAATAAAGGTAAACAATGTTTCACACTGAGTAATCATGAAGAAAGTTTTAGCCTACATATCAAAGTCACGTATTATACCAATGTGTCTTCAAGCAAAATTACAACCTATGTTGAATTCGGGAAGATTCGGCATATTTTGATTAGATTTTTACTGTTAATACTTCTAATGAAAAGATATCTCTTAAATTTTTGTAGAACCTTCGATGTTTAATGTTACTTCATTCCATTATCTATATAGACATCATTGCTCTGCAGTGAAAGAATTTCCAAGTTACATACATTTATAGGATATACTAGCCTTACCTTGACTTGTCCCTATATAACTATTGATATATATATTTTGCTCATCTGTGTCATGTTATTTACTCCTCTCTCTTCAAAACATTAAGTTGAAACTTTTCTGGAGTTAATGCCTATTAAAAATTTCTACATGATTCTCTATATAACACAATTATATGAAAAATCCTTGTCCAGGGCATATCTTCTCTCCCATTGGTCCAATCTGGCTCATACTTCACTCAGAGTGTCTGGTCAAAAGGTTTACAATGACATTGAATGAAACTTGTAGGTGAAGGTCATACCAGACCACATAAAAATCCTTTTTTCAGGGCATATAATTATATACTTTCCACTTAGCTATACTGTGTATTTGGCTCAAACTTCACTTAAACAGAGCTTTTGGCTTAATGGTGTACAGTGAAATGGGAAATAATCTACTAGTGCAATTGGTTCCCATTTTCTAAATCTTGCTCAGATTGAACAAAAATGCCTGTATATTAAGGTCAAAGCGAAATTCTCTGAAATGTTTTTCATCCTAGCATCCATTATTTAAGTTTCTTTTACATTGAAGCAAAGGTTTTTCGATCAATTTTTAGGGTCTTCCGTTTTCAACGGAAGACCCTCTTGTTATTCTTCGGTTTCTTTTTAGGGTCTTCCGTTTCCAACGGAAGACCCTCTTGTTATTCTATTGTTTCTTTTTATTATTATTATTAGGGTCTTCCGTTTCCAACGGAAGACCCTCTTGTTATTCTATTGTTTCTTTTTATTAGGGTCTTCCGTTTCCAACGGAAGACCCTCTTGTTATTCTTCGGTTTCTTTTTATTATTATTTTTTTTCTTTTTCTTTTTTTTCTGACTCCTTTTCGGCTTCATAACTCAAAAAGTTTTCAACTTATTGAAAGGAAACTTTCAGGGATTATGTGCAATTATAATGCCTCAAAGATATTAAAGTTTCCATAACAACGTCACTTCCGTTTTGACGTTACGTCATTTTTAAACTTTAAAAAAAGTCATTTTGTCCGCGACATTTCTCAATAACGCTTTAAGATAGAGTCTTGAAATTTTCTGTGGTTATGAATTTGGCAATTTACATGTGCAATAAGGCTGGAAATTAAAATCCTTCACTTCCGGTCGAAACCGGAAGTGAAACAAATTTTTCGAAAAAATGAATTTTCTGATGAAATCAAAAATGAATAGGTGATTTATAGAGCTTATCAAGTTGAATCTAACACTGAAATCCGTTTTAAAATCGGATGATGCATTAAAGAGATATCGGGGTTTAAAAATTGATTTTTCCGGAAATTTTGTTTCCGCGTCCTTGGTTTAAAAAATAGCGTAATGTTCAAAGGAAAGTTAACTCGTACCAAAAATAATTGTTAAGTCGTACTTGAACACATTCGGATTTTTTTTGTTAAGTCGTTCTTGAAATCAGGAAGGGTTTTGTAAAGTCGTACTTAAAATCATTCGGATTTTGTTAAGTCGTACCAGGAATAATTCGATTTTTTCATCTTTTTATTTTAGTTACTCTTGTTATTGGTTCAAGAGCTCTGCTTCTTACAGGAACTTCCAGCTTTACTTCCGACATTAACGGAAGACCCACTCGTTGCTTTGCAACGAGCTTTGCTCTAGTTATTATTATTTTTCTTTTTCTTTATTTTTCTGACTTTTTTAAAGCTTAATATTTCAAAGAGTTTTCAACCGATTTACATAAAACTTTCAGGGATTATGTAACATTATTGTGCCTCAAATATGTTAAATTTTTAACTACAACATCACTTCTGTTTTTACGTTACGTCAATTTTTAAATTTTAAAAAAGTGATTTTGTCCAGGGCGTTTTTAAAAAACGCTAGAAGATAGAGACTTGAAATTTTCCGTGTTGAAGCATTGATCGTTTTTATTTGGACATAAGGCTGGAATTTAGTTTCCGTCACTTCCGATCCAAACCGGAAGTGTTTTAAAATTTTCGAAATTTCGAATTTTTCGTTTCAATTTCAAATGTTTATGAGGTTTGTAGAGTTGGTCATGCTGAATACGAAACTGAAATCCGTTTGAAAATCAGACAATGCATTACAGAGATATCGGGGTTTAAAATTTGATTTTTCCGGAAATTTTGTTTCCGCGTCCTTGGTTTAAAAACTAGCGTAATGTTAATAGTAAAATTAACTTGTACCAAAAATAATCGTTAAGTCTTACTTAGACACATTCGGATTTTTTTTTGTTAAGTTGTTCTTAAAATCAAGAAGGTTTTTGTTAAGTCGTACTTAAAATCATTCGGATTTTGTTAAGTCGTACCAGGAATAATTCGATTTTTTCATCTTTTTATTTTACTTTCTCTTGTTACTGGTTTAAGAGCTCTGCTTCTTACAGGAACTTCCAGCTTTACTTCCGACATTAACGGGAGACCCACTCGTTGCTTTGCAACGAGCTTTGCTCTAGTTATTATTCTTTTTCTTTATTTTTCTGACTTTTTTAAAGCTTAATATCTCAAAAAGTTCTCAACAGATTTACATGAAACTTTCAGGGATTATGTACCATTATCGTCCCTAAAAGATGTTAAATTTTCAATAACAACGTGTTTTCCGTTTCAACGTTACGTCAATTTTTATATTTTAAAAACGTGATTTTGTCCAGGGCTTTTTTCAAAAACGCTTCAAGATAGAGACTTGGAATTTTTTGTGTTGAAGCATTGATCGTTTATATTTGGACATAAGGCTGGAATTTAGTTTCTGTCACTTCCGGTCTAAACCGGAAGTGTTTTAAAATTTTCGAATTTTCGAATTTTTCGTTTTAATTTTAAATGTTTACGAGGTTTGTAGAGTTGTTCATGCTGAATACGAAACTGAAATCCGTTTGAAAATCGGACGATGCATTACAGAGATATCGGGGTTGAAAAATTGATTTTTCCGGAAATTTTGTTTCCGCGTCCTTGGTTTAAAAAATAGCGTAATGTTAATAGTAAAATTAACTCGTACCAAAAATTATTGTTAAGTCTTACTTAGACACATTCGGATTTTTTTTTGTTAAGTTGTTCTTAAAATCAAGTAGGTTTTTGTTAAGTCGTACTTAAAATCATTCGGATTTTGTTAAGTCGTACCAGGAATAATTCGATTTTTTCATCTTTTTATTTTACTTACTCTTGTTACTGGTTTAAGAGCTCTGCGTCTTACAGGAACTTCCAGCTTTACTTTCGACATTAACGGGAGACCCACTCGTTGCTTTGCAACGAGCTTTGCTCTAGTTATTATTATTATACTTTTTCTTTTTTTTTCTGACTCCTTCTCGGCTTTATAACTCAAAAAGTTTCCAACCGATTTTGATGAAACTTTCAGAGGTAATGTGAAACTATTATCCCTCTAAGATGTTAACGTTTTTTTGACAACGTCACTTCTGTTTTTACGTTACGTTATTTTTAAATTTTCAAAAAGTGATTTTGTCCGCAGCGTTTCTCAAAAACGTTTTAAGATAGAGGCCTGAAATTTTCAATGATTATGATTTGGTCGATTTACCTCTGTAATAAGGCTGGAAATGAAAATCTGTCACTTCCGGTCCAAACCGGAAGTGAAACAAATTTTTCGAAAAAATGAATTTTCTGATCAAATCAAAAATGAATATGTGTTTTGTAGAGCTTAATAACCTGAATCTAACACTGAAAGCCGTTTTAAAATCGGACGATGCATTACAGAGATATCGGGGTTTAAAAAATGATTTTTCCGGAAATTTTGTTTCCGTGCCCTTGGTTTAAAAAATAGCCTAATGTTCAAAGTAAAGTTAACTCGTACCAAAAATAATTGTTAAGTCGTACTTGAACACATTCGGATTTTTTTGTTAAGTCGTTCTTGAAATCAGGAAGGTTTTTGTTAAGTCGTACTCAAAATCATTCGTACCAGGAATAATTCGATTTTTTCATCTTTTTATTTAAGATACTCTTGTTATTGGTTCAAGAGCTTTGCTTCTTACAGGAACTTCCAGCTTTACTTCCGACATTAACGGAAGACCCACTCGTTGCTTTGCAACGAGCTTTGCTCTAGTTTTTTATCCTAATTGTTTTAGGTTTGGGATTGTGTGCTGTCATTGGACTTACCAGCCAGTACCGTTAGGGATTCCTTTATGGTGGAACTAAAGGAAAAGTTGCAAGAAGACCTGAAAAGAAATGTAAGAAGATAACTGATATCAGATTTACAGCATTTTTAGCTCATCTGAGCTGAAAGCTCAAGTGAGCTTTTTCAGATCACTTTTTGTTTGGCGTCTGTCTGTCCGTAAACTTTTTACATTTTCGACTTCTTCTCCAGAATTCAATTAAACTTGGCACACAGCATCCTTAGTTCAAATGAAGTGCAATACCCTCTTTCAAATATTGTTCACAAAAACTCAAATGATTTTATATATGGTTTTACTTGTATGCAAGCATTTTGAATACTGTAGATTCCTAATTAAACGCGAAGAATTAATATCCGCGTAAAATCGCGAGGAGCACCCTTCGCGAATTTTAAATTCTCGCCATCATTTTTTGAGGGTTGAGAACTATGAGAAATTAGGATAAAAGATCCGCGTTCGCGATTTTATATTCTCGCGATTTGATACAAAGCAGCGGGATCGCGGAATAAAGTACTCGCATAATATAAGGAATTTACAGTATTGTTGATTCTAGCCCTTGGACAATTCTTGGACCTCACAGAGGGTTTAAAGTTTTATGAAGGTTTATAATCCATATATAAACAGTTGTTTAAGTCTGATCATCTTCTCAAGAACTGCAATGCTCAATATGTGATATGAATGTAAAATCATCCTGTTACAAAGGGGCTCAATGATAAGCATAAGAATGTGCAGGGAATATTTTTTTTCTATACAGGATCTGTTATAAGACATTGTTCAGATATTTTGTATATGACTCCATAAAGCTGATTTTATTATGTCTTTTGTTGCTCAGGTGAGCGATGTGGCCCATGGGCCTCTTGTTGTATCAGTTCTGGCTTATAAGGCAGAGGTGTTTTGAATTTCCTTTGCCTATGCCTCCTTTTCCTTTGGCCTTTAAAGACTTGAATCCTACTAGATGAGTCATGACCTGGCTGAAAGTACTCCATAAATTATATAGAAAGGTCATCATTCACTGAAAGCTCATTTTCGCTAGCCAAGGGTTTTCGGTCCACTTGCTACCCATAAGTTTATTGGGAGCAAAGTGGAACGAAAACCCTTGGCTAGCGAAGATGCTGAAAGCTCAAATGAGATAAAATGATGTTACATAATTTTGGATTAGAAATGTACAGTCCTGATTGGGCTGATGTCAGACTTCCAAATAGCTGTAGAAATCATGGTAACCTTCACATTAAGAACTAGCTCTTTCTTCTAAGCTAATACAGTCATGGATTGTCAAAGAAAGTAGGTTAATATGTTAAAAAAATAATCATTGAAAAACCCTACATGGTTACAAATAATTTAATCATTGCTTCAGTATATTAACATGAAACTTCAGGTTTATTGGAGGTAAACATAAACTGGACAGAACTGAAAATATGACTTTGAAACCACAATTATATACCAGGTAGTAAGAATTTTGGGCAAAGCAAAAAAAAATACCAAAACCTGGAACTAAAATGTGACATTATATAGTATAATGTTATGCATTCAGTTTGTTGATATGGAAATGCTTCAGTTTTTAGCTCACCTTAGCTGAAAGCTCAAGTGAGCTATTCTGATCACATTTTGTCCATTGTCTGTCTGTCTGTCCGTCCGTCCATCCGTCTGTAAACTTTTTACATTTTGAACTTCTTCTCTAAAACCGCTTATCCAATTTCAACCAAATTTGGCACAAAGCATCCTTATGGGATGGCGAATATAAATTGCAGAAATAAACGTCCAATCTGTATTCAAAGCGGAGAAAACTTTGAAACTGTAGAAAAAGGGGGGTGCATTTTTAAAAATCTTCTTCTCCAGAACTACTGAGTTCAATTCAACGTAGTTTAGCATAAATTATCCTTATGGGAAGGAAAATATAAATTGCAAAAATTAAGGTCTAATTCTGTTTCAAATCTGAGTTATTACGAAAATAATGATAAAGGAAAGGCGTGTTTCAGCTTCGGGTTTCGGCATCCGGTAAAATGGGTAGGCAAGACTTGGCCTGGGCAAAACAAAAGATTGGCAGTTATTAATCTGCTAATCTCATTAAAATATTTGATGGACCAGTAATATTTGTATTCGCTGTAAATATTGCCGCAAAATAATGCGTATTTGGAATTGACGATTGCCGATCTGCTCCGGCTTTTATTTTGCCACAGCCAATTTTACCAAGACTTCTAAAACGAGGTTCTTTGTTTAAAGCAGCCATGACCGTATACGAAAAAGGGTCGATCTGACTATGATGAATTTGCTTGTTATGCAACAGTTCGCGTATGAAGGGAAATTTTTGAAACATGCAAAATATATTGGTGCCGATTTTGTGAAGTAAATTGAGGCTAAATATTTCAATGCATTAACAGATTTCACACATGACGTTGGTGTTAGCTTGTTCTGATTTTCGTTTCCTTTATTTATGCTTTGTAACCTGGGAACTCTCGTCTGTATTTCGTGATTTTTACGTATCAATTCAAACAGAGACTTCGGTAAATCAAACAGTTAACTGTTTACCTGCGCAAATTAAGCAAAATCTGATGTATCAAAAAAGTACTGAAATACAATTCATTCTATCGGTAATTCGGCATTATCTTTAAATTTGTGTAATGGTAGATTAATGCAATATGTTTTGTTGAGGTGTTGGCATTTTCTCGAGTTTATTCAGTTTAAATAGAGTTTGATATCGCTGACGGAAATATGTAGGTATATACATGTATATATATGATTCATTTCGAAAAAATAAATTGTGTTTTTAGCTCACCTGAGCTGAAAGCTCAAGTGAGCTATTCTGATCACATTTTGTCTGTCGTCCTTCTGTCTGTCTGTCCGTCTGTCCGTAAACTTTTCACATTTTCCACATCTTCTCAAGAACTACTGGGCCAATTTCAACCAAACTTGGCACAAATCATCCTTAAGCAAAGGGGATTCAAAGTTGTGAAAATTAAAGGCCACACTAATTTTTAAGGGGAGATAATTAGAAATTAATGAAAAATTTCGAGAAATTTTCAAAAATCTTCTTCTCAAGAACCAGAAAGCCAGGAAAGCTGAAACTTGTGTGGAAGCATCCTCAGGTAGTGTAGATTCAAAGTTGTGAAAATCATGACCCCCATGGGTAGGGTGGGGCCACAATGGGGGGGGGGCGAAGTTTTACATAGGAATATATAGAGTAAATCCTTGAAAATCTTCTTCTCAGAAACTAATCAGCCAGGAAAGCTGAAACTCGTGTGGAAGCATCCTCAGGCAGTGTAGATACAAAGTTGTGAAAATCATGACCCCTGGGGGTAGGGTGCGGCACAATGGGGGGTCAAAGTTTTACATAAGAATTTATAGAGTAAATATTTAAACATCTTCTTCTCAGAAACTAATCTGCCAGGAAAGCTGAAACTTGTGTGGAAGTATCCTCAGGTAGTGTAGATTCACAGTTGTGAAAACATGATCCCTGGGGGTAGGGTGAGGCCACATTTGGGGGGGGGGGTGTTAAAGTTTTACATAGGAATATATAGAGTAAATCTTTAAAAATCTTCTTCTCAGAAACTAATCAGCCAGATGATTCTTTATAATTGTTAAGACTTTGGCTCCAGGACAATTCTTCGGCCTCACAAGAAGGTTCAGAGTTTGATGTAGCTTAATATCCCATATACAAACAATTGTAAAGGATCCTTTTGTGGACTGCAATACTCAACATGTGATATGACTATAAAATCATCCTGTTAGAAAAGGGACTAATGATTATAAACATAAGAATATCCAGCGGGAAAAATGGATTTTATTTATACAGGATCTACATGTATTATTGTACATTGTCCAGATTGTTTGTGTTATGACTCCATTAAGCTGATTTTATCATACCTATTGTTCCTCAGGTGAGCGATGTGGCCCATGGGCCTCTTGTTTATTTGTTAGAGTGCATGTTTCTTGTGTTTAATTGTTTACAATTTCTATTTACTAACCATATTTGAGTGTTAAGCTTCGAATTATAAGCAAGATACAGAGATTTGCTCACAATTCTATGTTTGTACACAGATCTTAAAAACTAAAGATTAAAAAAAGTAAAATATTAAGAACATTTTCAAAGTCTGTTCTTCCAGAAACCAACTTTAACAACTTATTGTATTGTAAACTTAACTTTTTTCGTCATTATTACTCCTACTGAATGACATGTGATCCTTGACTGTGTTTGTGTACATTTGTATAAACTGATTTTGAACCTCAAATACCAATGAACTGGTCTTGAGTGAATAAAAGAATTGAAAATCTTAGGCCATTCTTTTTTTCCATTTTAAATGCTGAATAGGAAATACCAAGTTAAAAATCTTAAGCTGAATGTAATAAACTCATGTGAACAAAATATGACTCAAACCTAGGGAAACTGTGAGCTCTGTATCTTGCTTATAATTCTACGATTGACGCTGAAATTTTAATTGAACATTAGAAATTCTATATGAATTAGAGTATGTTAAATACTTGTACATGTACAAACAAAATAATGAAATTCTGTATATACCTACTCTCTGGGGCCCCCTCTTTATACAATAAATAATGTGAAATCTACATCAATTTTGATAGTTTTTCAGACACGAGTAAATAAAAACGACATCTTTACAACAGTTTCCATAGTTCTGACACATTTCTGTTGCGGGGATAAAGTAATTATCGCTATTCCTAAGAAAATATTACAGCCGAAAATTATCCTGGTTTGTACGCAAGGTAAATAACAGTCATTCAATTATAAGGGAGAAGACAAATTAAATTTTTGAATGTTTTTAATTTGAGGATTTGATCACATTGAGGTACAATTTTCTTCTTCACATCTATACATGTAGGATTTTTTAGATAAAATACATTAACTATTATATTTTTTTAAAAATAAAATAACAAATAAGTAGTTGATGAAAAAAATGTACCTATATGCTTTCATATATTTTGATCGCTTTACAAAGTTGGGGGGGGCAGAACGAAAATATAGGGAATTGGAAGTTAACAACTTAACAGTGTACCCCTACCAAATGTTTAGTTTTATATCTTGCGTATGATTTTCTTATTCTGGTAAAAAATAGTATTTCATGAAGGTACAATGTCAAAGATTACGTGTATGAAAAAATAAGTGTAAAATTCAAATACTTGACAATATTTATTTTTTGTTATTCTACCGAGAGACCATATGGCACAATATCTTTTGAACGTCCATTGTTGCTCAGGTGAGCGATGTGGCCCCATGGGCCTCTTGTTTTAATGAACTATTCTAGTTTTGATGAACATAATGAAAAACAAAATAAATGTATTTGTTTCTGTTTTTATTTTTCAGAAGTTGACAGTACAGGAAAAACTAGTTGAGTTATACTGTAATGGTGCTGAGCAATTTGGTTCCATCATTCAGGATATATTGGGAAAATTTGCTTTTCAGGTAAAATATATTTAAATTCATCAGTCAACATGGTAGGTAGCATAAATCCTTACTAAGCTTAGTATATTTGAGTTGCATAGCTTTACCAATTTTGACTACTTGAGTTGAACTGTTTAACTTGTATTATTTCCTCCTGCATTACAGTGTTTACAAGTTACCATTACTGCTAATTTTAAAATGTTACATGCCCCTGTTCCAGCATATGACTCTGACCAAGGGTTGCTTTTTTGATGTTGTACAACAAAGATATTAAGCAGTTCTGATATTGAATACCAATTTAAAAATTTTTTCTAGTACATGTATTTCTGATAATTTATAAAATTTAAATTTTGAAAATTTATTTGAAGAGCCAGCTTTTCCCCAGACTTTTTAAAAGTGAATATGGCATTAATATCCATTCAATCTAACTATTAATTATCTTTTTTCCTTTAATAGCTTTATCTTTCCTCAATAACTATGAAAGCTATAACTGCCATTTTTAACATTTTTTTTTGCCTGGTTGGAGATTCGACTCAAAATTTGTCAGTGTGATGATCGTCCTGTGTGAAAGAAAACACTGTGATTAATGAGTGAGGTTATTTACTGGTATTTATTGAGTGTTATGGTTAATTTATGTAAGGAGAAATAAAATGTTCTTATATAATTATGCATATTTATTAACAATTCACATACGAGTATATCTATGCATGACTGTGGAAAGAACAATCAAAAGGGAACAGCATGGGGGAAGAGGAATGACAGTAAACTTGTTTTTACAGAATGAAATTGTTAAAATAGTTTTTGATGTTGACTTATTCCTTTGAAAGTTTTGTTATAAAAGAATAACCATGATCAATAAATCTATAGACCACATTTTAATTCATACCTGAGCAGAGAAAAGTATTATCCCTTTTAGGGGTCCCTCAACTTAAAACATTAGTGCTCTGGTTTTTTATGCCCCCTTCGGAAAAGGGAGGGCATATTGCTTTGCTGCTGCCTGTCAGTTGGTCGGTCTGTTGGTCGGTCCACCAACAGTTTCCATTATATACAGGTTAATCATAATAATATCTAGATCAAGTTCGATTTTGGGTGCAATCGAGCAATTTTTGACAGAGTTGTGGCCCTTGAAATTTTCAATTATTTGTAGTTTCTGTTCATTTTCTTGCAGTTCTAACTTCTTTCCAAGGGAGGGGGGCAAACATCTCTTGTTTTTTTTGTCTACAAATGTGTTAGCCTGCTACCAGCATGCAGACCACGCTTTCAGGTTGACTTCTTATTTACATACATTGATACTGAATAGGCTTGCGATATCACATGAACAGGTGATGATAAATATTTAAAACAGGGGCATTTACAGACTGCGTCAGTCAGTAAAAAAAAATTGTATGAAAATTATATTCTATACTTTTAACTTTGTTTGAATTAAATTGGATAAATTCCAGAAATTTTAGTTTCTAACTTACAAACTGACTAAATTTTAGTTTGGTTCCCAACATAGCAAAAACAGCATTAACAATGGCATATTATAGCTTTATAGAACAGAAAGAGACTGTTACTAAATTTATAACATGAAAATTAATCCAAATACTTTAATCTTTCAAAACCTTTTCCCATATTTGTTGAAAAAATCATTTTGCAATTAGAACATTTTAAAAGCATAATGTATAATAGTCTTTACTGTGTTATCGTAATTTCGGATGCAGACATTGATAAACGATATAAGTTTAGATGAATTTTATTAAGACCCCATTCCAAGAGCAACCTATTGTGATCAGTCTATTCGTCTGTCAGTCCATCCAAGATTACCTGTCTAGAGCATGTCTTCTCTCCCTTGGCCCAATCTGGCTCATACTGTTTTTGGATACAGAATGAGCATTGTCCTTGAACCAAGTTTCTAGGACTAAGGTTAGAGTCATATCAGAATTATCTGAAAAATACTTGTCTGGATCATATATTATCTCCCCTTGGTCCAATCTGGCTCATAATTCACCTCTAAAGTTCATTTGGTTAAAGGGGGTGCAGTGTTCTTCAATGACATTTCTAGGTCAAGGTTAAGGTCAAGGTCAGTGCAGTATCAGACAGTGCATTTTTTTTTTAAGGAATGAATTCAATATTTATTTGTTTTATACAAATGTCAATATAAAATGGTTTAAGGCAGTTTACGCGTTATAAACCGCGAAGCGGTTTTTAAAAAAGTGTAAACTGCATGTTTCAAACCATTTTATATCGTATAAAACTAATAAATATTGAATTCATTGCTTATATTTTAATTTGTTACTCTTCACTGAAGATAAAAACGGTCATTTAACCTTTAAAATGACGTAAAATTGTACAAAATTCAAACAGAACATCAGTCGTATTGATACGTTTTTTATGTTAGTCTTACTATGACGTAGGCAACATTCTTTATATGATATAAAATAAATTTTTAGCCAATCAGAAAGCGCGTTACAACCAGAATTAAATTATTCAGTCAGAGAGCATAAATACTCTCCCCTTACCCCATCTGGCTTATGCTTCACACAACCAGAGCTCTTGGGTAAAAGGGTATGCAGTGACCTTGAACCAAGTTTCAAGGTCAAATGTGAAGTTCATAGCATATCTCTTTAAAATCCAGTTTTAGATCTTAGATTATTACTCATTTGCTTAATCTTGCTTAAATTAAACCAGAAAATGTCTGTTAGTATTGGGAAATGAGCTTGACTTAAAGTTCTTTGTTCATATGTTGTTAGCTGGAAAATTTCTAAGTCATTGGTCAAGGTCAAAGCAAATTAAATCCTCTGAAATGTTTTTTTCCTTTTGCCCATTATTGAAGTGGCTGTTATGATTTAAAATACATCAGGTTTAAAATTATAAACATACCACTTTATATATTTTTGATTTCAACAGAGAATTAATTATTTATACTTATTAAAAGAAATGACATGATTTTTAGCTTCAGAAGAGAGGTCTACTATACTTTAAAATTATACTATGTATACCATGATTGCAATTGTTTCTATTACATGCATAATATGTTCAACTATATATATATGTAGTAGTATTGTTAGCTATGAATCTTAATGTTACTTTTAAGATGATATTTATCAGCATTAAAATATATTATGCATTTCATTAAACTAAAAAGTACTTTGATTTTTAAAAGCTAAGCTAAATTAACACCCATGATATAATAACCCCTACAAAATGATATTGTAATCGATTATTCAATTTCAATTTCAATGGTTTATTGACATCACCATGTTGGCATACAGTCAAAATGAAATCAAATGACAGACAAAAGAAAATTATAACATAAAGGCTACAGCATGCAAGACAGTTTTATACAATACTACATATAGTCCCTGGAACTATTTTCTCTGCATAAAACATTTATCCAAGTACCGGTAGATACATAGATGTTTTGTAGTATTATAATCACATGGATTAACAATTTCTTTTATGGGATCAATACCACAGTACAATTTATTGAATAAATGTTAAGTTTTCTGTTTCAGGCTTTAGAGGAAGGGTGCATCTGTGAGGATAGGATAATGTTAGGACGAGGAGCTTTCAGATATGGAAACATGCTGTCAAGGTTATTTGAAAGATCCTGGAACAATAACAAATTGTCAGACACCAAACCAAGAGATGTCCTGAGGTTCACGTTGTCCTGGAAACCATTCATTCATTTCTTGGAAATGTTTTGTGAGTAATCTTTGATGCATACTTAAATTCACAATCCTTTTTAGAGATATAACAGCATCAAATGATTTGTGACTCTTTTTTAATACTTAATTTCTATAGTTTTACAATATCTCTTTTTTATGAATGCCTTATAATAACTCAATTCAAATTCAACATGGAAATGTTTAAGCTCCAAACGCTTTATGAGATAACGCTTTCCAGTGATAATCTGGTTCATGTTAAAGAACATGCTACAGAAGTAAAATGTTTTCATATTATATGTTACAAATTTTAAGTACATGTTTCATGATTTTATTGATTGATAAATTCGATGGGTTAAGGAACCATCTGTTATAGTATTATAGAAATGTAATATGGAACAAACCTCGCAGACCCTCTACTACAGCTACTAAAGAAAGATTATTATGAAATTGTTCCTTAACTAGAGTTATTTATTATGTGCCTTTCAAACTACTGAAAAAAAATTGTACCTTAAAGATGTACTTTTGCTTATAAATTATAGATGAAAAAGAGAAATCTGGTGTGTTGTCGGAAGACTGCCAGGTACACTTCATACAGGCAGCCACATTGCTGAAGGTAGCGATGGACACTCTGATGGAGGGAACGGTGCTGATAGGGGACCTAGAGATCATTAACAATGCCGTGGACACATTCATACATCTGAACAAATCTATCTCCAAGCATGACAGAGGAAAGGAAGAATTCAACGAAGCACTGGTTAGGGAAACCTTGATTCTGAGATGCAGAGAAGTCAGGAAGTTTGAAGAGGTCAAAACAAATGTCCAAGTCTTTACTCAAATGTGCCAGCACTTCAGAGGTAATTAGTGAATTTCATTTTAATTAATATTAACATGTACAGTTTTCATAAAGCCAAAAAATTATTATTAGTTATTCAAATACTTCTTTATATTCAAAATAGAGGTTACCGTAGGAAACAAGTGTTTTACATGCTTAGGCACTCTTTTATCAACATAGTAGTATCTGTGCATAAAGAAATTTTATTTGATTCAATAAGAACGAAAATAGGTAATGCACATTATTAGATTGAATACAGATTGATTCGAGAACAGGTAAAAAAAAATTTATATTATATCAGAAATATTAAGCTTTGTCAATTCTTCATTTGCAGTTGATCTTAGTGATATTGATCAAAAGATTGAAGAGTTATCAAATGTAGACAACAGAAAACTGTGTGACATTTGCAAGCCTGGTATAAGAGAGAGAATTTCTGACATTGAGAACTATGATCCTGTTGTGATAGCTTTTAACATTCCACCTGACATGCAGTGTATATTGGCCGATCTCAAGAGGTAAGAATATTACAAATCAAAGTACTGAATGTACTTACTGGTTGAGTTAGATTTTATGGGTTTAGTCTTGCTTAAGTAAGCAGCTAGCTAGAGTACATTGCAGTAAATGCTATTGGAGCTGGCATTGAGACGATTCTTACCTTTGAGAGTATATAGAGTAAAGGAAGTTGAAAAATTAAATAGCAATAATTATTGCCTGACGTCATGACGTCAGGCATATCTAAGGTTTAAAAGTTGCAATCTCCGAAACAGTGCAGACAATAGGACAAGCAATATCATGATATTTCACAAAAAAGATTTACCGATGCATGTTTAAGATGTCAGCATTTATATTCACAATTGATGAAAATGTTATATGCAGTGCACGTGTGTAATCCTGATTTAAAAATAGATCAGGCATTCCACCATATTTGAGCGGTGAAAAGGGGGGAGGGGGTCATCGCAATAAGTTGTAACATATTGTCTATTAGGGTACAATGTAAGTAATAATTGGCGTTGGATTATCATTATTGCAAGAGAGTCATCAAACAAATATATATTTATACAGCTGGAATGTTTATTGGAGGAACTAAATCGCCAAAGCGGAGTGTGACCCGATTTTCGTTCAGTTGGGCGATTTCATTAATCTTGAAAAGGGGTCATAACTCGCGTGTCTTACTAAATGTACATTACTACATTTAACAATTACTAATCAAGTGTGTTTTTTTAATTCAATAGAATTCTTCTAAAACATCCGATCCAAAGTATAATATACATGTATGTAGCTGTTACAAAACAAATGTCAAAAAATTCATCTGACCCCCTCCCCATGGATCACTGCCAATGGATGAGAAACGGTAATAGCAGGATTTCGCGCCATAATATTTCATTCATAGTTTTTGCGCGCTGAATAGTTGACGAGTCCATTGGGATCATGCGAATACCCCAGAGCACACCATGTGTTTACATCACAGGCACGTAGCATCGGGGGTTGGGGTGGGGGAGGCTGTTTCCCCTTCCCCACTTTTTTGGCAGCTGGCACTTTTTTTAACTTTATAGGATAAATGGAAATATCATGGATCCCCCCCCCCCCACATTTGTAGGAGCATGCAAAAAATGAAACTGCAAATAAGGAATTCTAACTGAATTGAAGTTGCGTTTAGGGTTTTTTTTTTCATGAATTTGAGAATTCAACCTTTTTTAATTGCTTGTCAAGATGATTTTGATGAAGCTACCCACACACATTCAAAAACAATACGTGTTTGTATACCCTTTCATATTTCATATTGTTGGAAATTTAAAAAAATGCCTTTCATTTGATTTTGCATCTTAATATAACAAATACAATTTAAAAAAAACGACTATTTACTCTCCAGCTTTCAAGCTTACATGCACTTATATGATATGTGTACATTCCTAAAAAACCGAATTAATAAAATAAAAGAATTTCGAGTGGTATATATATATATGTACATGTTCTAGATCGAAGAAAAGACTGACATTTCGTCTTCAATTTGCACGTTCTGTTTATAAATTTATGATCAGCAGCAAAAATTAAAATTCATTTCTGATAAGATATTTAGCCTAATTAATACATGCATGCTTCCATTGAATAAATTTGTTTAGTCAGGCAAGTTTTTTGGAAAGCTATTACTTGTGTACCTGTAAGTTCTCAATTTTGTTATTCAATTGTTAAATTTTGCCCCATGTAATTTTCGCCCTCTCACACTAGTAAACAGTTTTGCGCCATCTTGAATTCACACAGACCCAGTTTTGTTGAAAGGGAGATAATTTGAGAAATTTGAATTTGCCTAGTCTTAAATTCACCATCTGACTAGGAGGGTACAAAGAGCAAAAATAAAACAGGAGTGAATGTTTTTCTATATACAGTAGAATAAAATAAAAAAATGAAAATAGATGAAACAAATTATAAATCAAACCCAATTTGGCAAACCCTGAATATTCTATATGCTATTAGATATAGAGATATTGCAGTAAAATGTTTTAGATTAGAAGTGCGATAATTAACAGTAAACAAATAAAGATGAGTTTTAAAATCCATTGGAGGTGTGGTCTTAGATACTCTATTTCTTATTCGTGATTGTAAATGAGAAAACTAGAGATTTGGATATTTTGCAGACTTTCCCAAGGATCTCTGTTTTTGAATATGTGGACCAAACAAGGAACACAGGAAGTCAAAAGTAAAGGAAGTCCTCTGACGGTTGATGAGGTGATGGAAAATGTCTGGCATGTCACCTACCCAACATGGATGAAGCTCAGCAAGCGTATTGCTGATGGAAACATTACATTCAAGGAATTTCAAGAACACTTTAAAAATGTGGCCACAGATAATTTAAAACAACAGCTGTCTTATTTACCTGGAGGCAAAAGAGACTGGGTAACCGAACGGCTTCAGCAGGTTAAGGAGCACCGGGAACTTCAACAGTGTGTCACCGGGGCCAGCATAATCCTGGAGGTCGTCAAAGAGTACGATTTGAAGGGAAATTTTGAACCTATTAGAATGATTGTGAAAATGGTAATTATTTTGGATTTTTTTCTATTTCTTTCCTTTTTGGCTTTGTTCAGTAGACATTTGGAAAAATATTTTGATTTCTAGGAAGAAACTTTTTATCTGCATTGTGGAGAGTTACATGGGCTTTACAATGAAACGTTTCAATCTCTCTTTTAGGTGCATGGTACAGACTCCAATTCTAAAATGAGCGACTTCAACAAATCATTGATGGACGCCTGTGATATCCTGAGAGAAATAGGTCCAAGAGAAACAGAATGCCTTCAGGAGTTTATCAACTGTAAAACACTCATTGATTGGTTAAAAAAATCCATGGAAAGTAAGTTAGAGTTTTTGTTGTAATGTGTTATAATGCTGTATGTACTGAAATTATTTGAGAAAATATTAATATTGATTATTTAAGTTTTAATAGTTGAGAGTTAAGAAAAAATAGGCAGAGCTCCAATTTTTGAGTGTAATTTTTCAGAATATGAGATAATTTTTTTTTATTTTCAAAGTGTCTTTTTTTTTTAAATTAAAAAGGTTTGAAGGAGTTGAAGGTGTTTGTTGACCTGGCCAGTATTTCGGCGGGAGAAGGTGACTTGGAGGTCGCGAGAGTGAAACTCCTTCACGCAGCAACCACTGGATATGCCCCACTGATTTTTAACCTTGATGATCAGTGCGATTACATCAGATTTTTGGACAAGTGCAAACTTGTTTGGAAGGAGCTGAAAACTGACCCGCAATTACCATTAAAACTGGTAATCTTTAGTTTAATTACTCTAATTTGTATGTGTTTGCCAATTTGCACTGGAAAACTTCAGATGTCTTCATTAATAGTACTATATATAAAAATATATATTCTTTATCTATTATAGAAAGACACCAAGAGACAGTTGGAATGGTTGAACAGTGTAAAATCTGCCCAGGGCTCTGTAGAAGTGACATCCATGAGACAAGCAGAGGCCATCAATTCCATAGGAATATATGTAGTGGGGAAGATAGATGCAAATATTCAGAAGGAGAAACCGGTACTGTCACTGCACTCCCTTCATCTTGTTTTAGGACTACAAAACTGATCCATGATTTAAGAATGTCAAATAATTGTCATGAAATTTAATACTAGTCTATTCTCTTTTATTTGGTTGTCGTAGTTAGGTAAATGACCAATGACCTACTTTTGAACTTTGACACAACTATGTTATTTTTTTTTTACGAAATCCTGTATGGGAGATTAATGACTTGAAAAATTCAGTGATTCACCTCCCAGTTTTGTTGAAAGATTTCATTGTAAAGTTTGAAACAATCTTCAGTTTTAAAATCTTTTTCAATACTCCTGTGCATCTAGCAGACAAACTTGTAACATTTATTTAGTACTTTGATGTGTCTTGAATATTTTGTTCATAGACAATAGACGACGTCCTGCAGTTGCACGTTCAGAAGGATGAGAAAGGATCACGACTCCCGAAAAGATACCAATACAAAGAGCTGCAGGAACTACAGAGCAAGCTCATGCTTGTGGCCGGCAAGGCAGAGATGGGCAAGGACGATGTCGAACGATTCACCATTGTAAGATATTGTACTTAACTTAATATACACTTTCATTTTTGTAAGAATTTGTTTCTATGTAAACTTTAGAATGGATCAAAAGGTTGAAGAATGGCATATCAATCTGTGTCCATATGAGAGGACAACTTTTGGTGTGTAAATGCATAAAATTCTTGGCCTTAAAAAACCCAACTACAGCTTTAATTTTGTTGTTGGAAGATTAAAACAAGAGGCCCATGGGCCACATCGCTCACCTGAACAGCAGTTCCTTGTAACATTACATTTCGTAGCATATGCTTTTTCTATTTTAAACATTGAACCCCTTTCTGGGGACCCAGTTATGGTCCGAGGTTTATGGTTGGCTTGAACAACATAAACAGTAACATAGGAATGAAAATGTGTAGCACTGCGGTAGGACAGCACGTACACAACCTGAAAAACTGAACGTAGCAGAGTTCCACTTCAAGAGAAATAACTCTCAGACTGTACAGAACATCAAGAAAGATAACTCTTGGTTCCACTACATTAGAGTTTACACAATTTGAGGATCCTTGCATAATAATCTCACAAACTGTAGCATTATAGTTCTCGAGAAAAACTTTTTAAAAACATTTTCAATATATCTTTCTATGTTAAACTTTGAACCGCTCTTGGGGCCACATTATTAGTTCAGGGCTAAAGTTTTAATTATTTGGAATCTACATTATTTAAGGATGCTTGCATAGTTATCTCACAAGCTGAAGCATTATAGTTCCCTAGAAAAAGATTTTTCAACATTTTCCCTCTATATTTCTATGCTAAACTTTGAACACCTCTTGGGGCCCCAGTATTAGATTGAGGTCACAGCTTTTATAATTTCGAATCTACACTATTTGAGGGTGCTTACGTAGTTATCTGACAAACTGATGCATTGTAGTTCTCGAAAAGAAGATTTTTAAACATTTTCCATATATACCGGTACTTCTACATTTAACTTTAAACCCATCTTGGGTCCCTAGTATTAGTCCAGGGGTCACTATTTTAAAACTGTCGAACCTTCATTATCCAAGGTTGTATGCATGATAGTAATCTCACAAATTGAGGCATTGTAGTTCTCGAGAAGAAGATATTTTAACGTTACCTTTATATTTCTATAATAAACTTTGACCCCATCTTGGGGCCCCAGTATTGATCCGGGGGTCACGATTTTACCAATTAGGAATCTACATGAGCGAAGGCATAGAAATTCCACAAACTAAAACATTGCAGTTCTTGAGAAGAAAATTTTTAAACTTTTCCTTTATGTTTTTTAAAATGTTTAAACTTTGAACCCCTCTTGGTGCCCATCAATTGTCCGGGAGTTACAATTTTTTGAATCTACATTATTTAAGGATGTACATGTATGCATAGTAATATCCCAAACAGTTGCACTATAGTTCTTGAGAAGAAGATTTTAAAACATTTTCCTATATATGTTAAAATCTAAACCCCTACTGGGGCCCCACTTTTTGTTCAGGGGTCACGATTTTTACAATCTTCACTATATATACAACCGTTTGTGTATGTATTGGCATTTTTGGTGAAGTGGTTTTTGAGAAGAAAATTTTTAAACATTTTTCATATGTAGTTCTATGTTAAACTTTGAACCCCGCCTGGGGCTGCAGTTTTGATTTGAGGGTCACGATTTCTACAATTTAGAATCTTCATTATACATACAAGCTTTTGTGTAAATATTGGCATTTCTGGTGCAGTGGTTCTTGAGAAGAAGATTTTTTAAACATTTTCCTAAGGTATATCTATGTTAAACTTTGAACCCCGCCTGAGGCCCCAGTTTTGGTCCTAGGGTCACGATTGTTACAATTTAGAATCTTCACTATATAAACAAGCTTTTGTGTAAATATTGGCATTTCTGGTGCAGTGGTTCTTGAGAAGAAGATTTTTTAAACATTTTCCTAAGGTATATCTATGTTAAATTTGACCCCCGCCTGGGGCCCCAGTTTTGGTCCGAGGGTCACGATTTTTACAATTTAGAATCTTCACTAAGTATACAAGCTTATGTGTAAATATTGGCATTTCTGGTGCAGTGGTTCTTGAGAAGAAGATTTTTTAAACATTTTCATATGTATTTCTATGTTAAACTTTGAACCCCGCCTGGGGCCCCAGTTTTGGTCCGAGGGTCACGATTTTTACAATTTAGAATCTTCACTATATATACAAGTTTTTGTGTAAATATTGGCATTTCTGGTGCAGTGGTTCTTGAGAAGAAGATTTTTAAAGACATGCACCCTATACTTACTGTTTCGCAATTATCTCCCTTTTGAAAAGGGCTGTGCCCTTTATTTTTACAATTTATAACCCCCTTTCCATAAGGATGCTTTGTACCAAATTTGGTTAAATTTGGCCCAGTGGTTTTTGAGAAGAAGTTGAAAATGTGAAAAGTTTACAGACGGACGGACGGACAGACAGACAGACGGACGGACGGACGGACGGACGACGGACAACGGGTGATCAGAAAAGCTCACTTGAACCTTCGGTTCAGGTGAGCTAAAAACATGATCATCATGAAAACATGTTGAAATTAAAATTTGAAATAAAAGTGATTCATGGAAATTCCATTTGTCTTTTGAATATCATGCTTTGCTTGCCTGTTAGGCCTAAATATATATATTTAAAGTATATAAATGATTTATCAGATAATATTTAAATGATTTTTATTGTGCCAATTTTCCATTATGAATTTTTAAGTAAATTTAGCAAGGTGAAGATGATCTGTATAATATATATTAGAACTTTATTATTTTAGGTATTGGATGCAGTAATAAGACTGTGCAATGTCTATATAAAACTTGTGTCATCTGGATGTGTGTTATTCACAAACTGGCAAGCTAAATTTCTGTGTGATCCTGCAAGAAAAGCTTGTGCAGTTGTCAGATTTGGCAGTGGGGAGGGATGCACCCAATTGAAAGGTCGCAGAAATGAGGAAGAAGATATTACTACCATTATTCCTAGACTGGCAAAGTTTATGGAAGTGTGTCTGGAAGAATGGCTGAAATACATTGACCACAAAAGGGATGAGTATCAACATCTGAACTTCTTTACTATTGACCAAATGGTCATTCTACAAAAAGAACTTGTTTTGATGGGAGGAGAAGTTGAACCTTCAGATTACATTTATCCATTGTTGTCCATTGTGAAACATGACTGCACCAAAATGGATTTGATTGGTGCTTTGAAAAAGGCCAAAAGTGATGTAACTCAAAAAGAGGCTGAACAGGAAATTGAGATGGAAGACAATGAAGAGGAAGAAGAGGATGTCGACCCTAGTGAAGAAGGCAATGTCAAGGCCAAAGCTATTGCAAAGTTCATTGCAGAAATAGTGAATTCTGGATATACAGAAATATTAGCTAAACAGGCTTTGAAGACAGGCATTGATCCAGCAGAAATTGATGAAGGTAGATTAGCTATTTGTGTCTTGTACTAAATGCTTTTCTGTTCTGTTCATGTATTAACTTGGTTCTCCAATGTTCAGAAAATTTAAAGTTTGAAACGGCATTTCCTAGCTTGGTTAAAATCATGAAAATTCGATAATCTTTGTGTGAAAAACTACCTTAACTAGTGGATTGATTTTGATTGACAGGAGTCGTGTGGTGCATGGAGCATGAGGACATGCGAGTGGTTGATATGGAGACAGAGGTCAGCGAGGACCAGGTGGAGGTCAAGGTTGAGGATTTTGAGGGCTGGACAAAACCTGGAATGTCCATCTCCACCATCACACAGAACATCCTGTCTGGACTACACTATGACAAAGAGTAAGTTGTATAGAGTGATAGACAGATCAAAAACTTATCAAATGAATGAGTCTTTTAAGAGTCATAGTTTACTCATGAACATGCATTGTTAAATTGTTTTTCTGTTGAACTTGAATTTCTCAGATTACCTGCTCTTGATTTGATATGAAAGCACTAAGGTTTTATTAAAGAAGGTTTTTTTAAGGAATATGATTTTGATACAATATAATTGCAGAACTGCTGAAGAGGACACTCTGATTCCGGATTTGGAACAGCTGTGGGAGGAGTTTTTGTCCTCCATCTCCTCCAGTGTGTCAGATTATCTCAGTGTGGAACATCTCGGGATCATTCTGAGGAGACTTGCTGAGACTGGTCAGTAAGATTAAACGAGGAAGCTTCAATTGATTTGCAAATTTTTTTAAAATTCAAGTGGTCAAATGAGCTTAAATTTTAATATTAGACATGTTACCCTTGCAAAACCTGAGGTCTAAGAGTTCTCTTAAAAATGCAAGAGATCATTCAATTTGGTATGTTTATTTTTTTTTCTTCAGAAACATTTACAGTGAACAGACCATTAATACCTGGGTTTGAGAGAGGTACTCCAAATCTACTGCTCTGTCCTCAAGGTATAAATAAAAATATTTTGATATCTATTCACCATTATATTACACATTTTACTTTACTCACGAGAATTCTTTAAATTTTACTTTTATACTGTACTTGTCTTATTGAATAATTTGGTTTTACAGATGAGATTCTGAACACTGTACTCACAATATACAGCCATGATCCGGATCAGCCGCTTCCTCAGTCGGATGAGATCCTGATGTGCACTCCACATACCACCCTGGATGAGGTTTAGCAAATATTTGTTAATATTATGATATTTAGTAATTTCTTACTCAGTCACTAGATATATGAAATGGAAAGACATTTTTCAACCAAATACCTATGCTATGACTTAGACAAACTTCAAACAAAGAGACAAGCAAAGATTTTATTTTGTGGGGAAAAAAATAATGGACATAGTTGTCAAGTACTCCAAAGTCTTGTGTATACTCTAAATTCCTTCTATTACGCAAGTACTTAATTTCGCGATCCCGCTGTTTTGTATCAAATCATGAGAATATAAAATCGTGAACGTGGAACTTTTATCCTTTATTTCTCATAATTCTCAACTCAAAAAAATAAGTGCGAGATTTTAAATTTCGCGAAGGGTGCTCCTCGTGATTTTACGTGGATATTATTCCTAGCGTTTAATTAGGAATCTACAGTAGTACTATTTATGATACACACCCCCAAAGTTGGGTGTAAAATGCTGAAAAAAACCCCAGCTGCTCCCATGTATATAAGCACCCCAAAAACTAAGACATTTTTTATCAAGATTTTTGAAAAATCCTTGATATGCATACCTGTGTTAATGTATTCCAAGTGCTTAAAAGTCCTTGCACTCGATTAGGCCCCAAACTTTTGTCTTGGTAAAACATTAGGTCAAGGTTAGGCGAGAATGTCAAAGAATCCTGCTCTTTCTACAAGAAATTGTAGTGGAAAATTTTATTCAAATATTTTTATTGCACAATGCTCATAACTGTATATTTAAAAAATGCCATTGGGTGTTTTACTTAAATATCCGTCCACAATGTGGTAAGCTGCTGCTTTGTCACTGTAGGTGGAGATATTCTGGAGGAGGGCGGTGTTTGACACCACTGACAGAATCCACTGTCTTGTCAGCGGGGATTTGTTGGACTATGATGTCAGTGACAGGGGCGAGAGGAGACTGGACTACCATATGCAGAGAGCAACAGAGAAAGGTTTGCTAGATAACCTTCATGCCATATAAGAATAAACAAGCCTTAGGAAAATTCAACAGAGTTTTAAACAATTTTCAGAATGGTTCAAATTTCTTGTACTAAAGTACATTTTAGTCCAATTTACCACGTATATTGGTATTCTCTTGATTAATTCTGTAGATATCCCCTACAAGCTAGTGGTGGTTTGTAGCACAGAGAGGGAGAACCACTCTAGAATCGTGGCAGCCCTTGACAAATACAGACGCCCACCCCTACCACTTCTCTCTCATGAAAAGACGGCGGAATACATCAAAGAGAAGCTGACCTTTAACCTCAAGAAACCTCGTGTAAAGCCATCAGCTGAGGCCGACAACGAGAAGTGAGTCCTATTAACAGTTACTGATACTGTAGTGAAAAAGTGTATAACTTACAATAGTTTGATCAGTGTGTGGTTTAAAGCTTTGAACTGATGTTTTTTTTTAAAACTTAAGTTAGATATTTAAGTGAAAAAAAGTTAAACAGCTTATACATGGAGATATCTTTAGTTTGATTTCTTTCTTTCTGTAGTTTCTGTTACCAAATTTTATCATGAATTAAATGATAAGATTCTGAAAGTCGTTTGACAGTTTCAGCATCATAAACAAGATTATAGTACAAAACTTTGTACACTCTAGTTGCACAGTTCGAGTGGTAAAGTCCTGGCGAGCTGGAGTTGGTAAAACCCTTCACAAGAAAAGGTTGGCTGAAAAACTCCATAGTCTTCACTCTGGTGTTGTCAGAACTAATAAAGCAGTGGTGTCCATTCCACTCCATGAGAGGGAGATCAACATTGACAGCATTATGACAGTCCTTCTACAAAACACACTGCATCCAGGGAAAGTAGAACCCAGATTGTTCCACATTGATTTGTCTCATGAGGTAAGTTTTTTTTGTTAAAAAAAACAACAAGGAACACTCTTGTACATATATTGCTCATGACCCCATCCTGATTTTGAAGATGAACTCATATTCTAACCCTAAATAAAGGGTCTAGAGAAAGAACTTCTCTTCTGCAAAAGAAATACCAGCCTATGGTTTGAACACCTAACTTAAATTGGTTTTCACTTTAAAAACTTGACATATTTTAAATAGATAGCATATGATATAGGTTAAAGACAGCCGTTGTACTCTTTGATTCCTAATGCATTTTCATACCTGGTACTTGTTTTCTGACATTATATAGAGAGCTGATACTGGTATATTATTTTATCATAATGAGATCAAACAAAAAATACATTTGCTTGTCTACTCAGTGAAGATTGGGGCCTTGCAGGTCCTTACTTTATTTTGCTTAATACTGTGGTTTCATTAATTTACGTGGGTATCAATTTTCGTGGATTGTCTGAAAACCACAGTTTCAAGGATACGTAATTTCGTGGCCAATGATCCTATCAATACAAAATGTTAGTTGAAATTAAACTTCCATGAACATTTAATTTCGTGGATCAACTTAACAAAATCCACGAAAATTGGTATTCAACGAATATTGATGAAACCACAGTACTTGTGATTAAGATTTTTGTTCTATACATGCTATATAGGTCCAGGAGGGTGTGGATTACCTGCTGTTCCAGTTACTGATTCTGGGCTGTCTCACCAACAGCACAGGTCATGTGTGGAGAAAGCTGCCCTATGACCTCTACATAGTGGAGACCATGCCCCTCCTGGCCAGGGACTTCCAGGATCAGGTCTGAGAGAGAGTGTTTGTTTTAACTGTGTGTGAAATTCAAATTAAATTAGGTTTGATAGCTCTTAAGGTTAGCTTAGACTTAAAGTTACCCGTAAGCAGGCCTAGATTTGAATCTTGGTCTGTTATGTTTTTTCAAACTCTTTACTATACAAACACATGACCAAAGCAGAATAGATAATGAGTGTGTCAAACACAATTACATCTTGTTAAAGGAGCACAAAATTTGGGGAAAAAATCTTCATGGCATCATTTCAAAATTCAGGAAAAATTGTATTTCCCATGAATTTGCAATGGGTTTCCATTTTGGACATATACATGTAGGTGGTAGTTGAAAGTATGTATATTTTATGTATAATTTGTACAAATTAAATTATTCCATGTTTGCTATACTAAATTGTAGTTCTTTCATGGTTAATTTGCTTATTTTGAATATGATTAGCTTATATTGAAACAAATTGTCAGCCCAAAGAAAAATACAACATATCTGCACAGAGTAGACTGTGTTAAATTATGTACAAAAAGAAATGAATACCTTAGAACTATAAGCTTATCAATTTTAATGAAAATATGGATATTTCAATATTTATTAAATTGACTGTGGTAAATGAAAATTAAGTGAATTAAATCTGAACACTGTAGATAAAAAGCATGGAGGCAGATACTTCAGTCAATCCATTATGATTTGATAGTTATATACATGCAAATGAAGACAACAAAAAATGAATCTTAACCTAAGCATAGTTAAAAGCACCAAGGATTATACAGTTTTGCTATTTTATTTTCAAATTTCAAACTTATAGAGAGGCTATATAAAGTGCATGCACAGATGCCTGGACCTTCTACCAGACGTGACCTGTCGCTCTCCATTAGAAAGTGTCAAAAAATACCAGGGGAACGCTCCAGGTATAGGTTTCCTTGAAAAGAATGTGAAAAAGCTTATATGCTCACTATAAAAACTAAAATGAAAACTATTACATTCAGAATGTTCATATTCGTATTCCTCTGAATGTTAATATCATTTATCAAGGGTCAAGGTCGCAGACAGATGTTGTTTCTGGCAAGTCACAAAGAAATCATACAAATTACCGAAGCTCATCAAACTTCGTATCTGATATGCGTTCTTGCCAATAAACCTTAGACTTCCATCAAGGGTCCCACATTCTTGATCAGAATTAAAAGAAAAAATATTCACCAAGTTTGAAATTTGTATCTTAATGGTTAACTTCAATGACACTTGGAACAGAAAAACAAGTGGTATTTTGCAATTTAAAACTTGCTATGTTAACAATTGTCCAAATGTGCTGCATAGATACCTTGGAATAGATTATTGTAAGGTAGTCATCATAGTAAACCATATGGTAAATATGTATGAACCTCTATTTTGACTGGTAATAAACACAGCTTGTTTCTCTGTGGCAGACATTGGTGAGAGTGACCTGTTGTTTGATGTTGCGGAGTTTAGGAGCTCCATGTTCCAGCGGCCGTTCCAATACCTGTACAGAATGGACATGAATCGTGGCCTGGGGGACGTAAACATGGGGAGGACAGAGGGAAACCCCACCACCTGTCTACAGACACTGCTCAAGTAATGATAAATGTCTACAGACACAAGTCAAGTAATGATAAATGTCTACAGACACAAGTCAAGTAATGATAAATGTCTACAGACACAAGTCAAGTAATGATAAATGTCTACAGACACTGCTCAAGTAATGATAAATGCTACAGACTCTATAGTCAGATAATCATAAATACATACAGACACTGCTCAAGTAATGATAAATACATACAGACACTGTTCAAGTAATGATAAATACATACAGACACTAGTCAAGTAATGATAAATACATACAGACACTAGTCAAGTAATAATAAATGTCTACAGACACTAGTCAAGTAATGATAAATGTCTACAGACACTAGTCAAGTAATGATAAATGTCTACAGACACTAGTCAAGTAATGATAAATACATACTGACACTGCTCAAGTAATTATTAATGTCTATAGACGCTATTCATGTAATAATAAATCCATTCAGACACTGCTCAAGTAATTATTTGTCTACAGACACTAGTCAATTAATGATAAACACATACAGTCACTAGTCAAGTAATCATAAATGTCTACAGACACTGCTCAAGTAATGATAATTATATTCAGAACCTAGTCAAAAAATCATAAATACATTCAGACACTGTTTAAGTAATCATGATTATATACAGACACTGCTCAACTACATATAAGTATCAATGTCAGTTAGACACTAGACAAGTAGTTATTATCTGTCTTAAGACTCTGCTTAAGTAATTGAAAATAAAGACCCTATTCAGGTAATCGTAAATGTCTTCAGACACTGCTCATGTAATTATACCTGTCTACAGACACTGCTCAGATAATCATAAATGTCTATAGACACTGCTCAGATAATCATAAATGTCTATAGACACTGCTCAGATAATTATAAATGTCTATAGACACTGCTGGATAAATTATACATACATGTATTTACAGACATTGCTCATTGACAAGTAATCATAAATATCTCTAGACAGGCTGAAGTAAATATACGTGTCTTCAGACACTGCTTAAGTAATTAATATGTCTACAGACATTCTTAAGTAATCAAACAAAACACAGACACTGCTTATTAAGTAATCATTTTTGTCTACAGATCCTGAACAGATAAGTAATTTTAAATGTCAACAGGCATTGCTCAAGTAATTTATATGTCGACAGATAAGTAATTACGACTTAAAACATTTACAAGTAATAATTTAATAGTGAATGTCAATTGACATTTCCAATGTTACAATCAATAAAATGTCTTCAGACACTGCTCAAGTAATATTAGATATATACACAAACTATAAATGTTTAGACAAACTGTTCATTGACAAGTATTTATACATGTCTACAGACACTACTCAAGTAATTATGCATGCATGTACATGTTCAAAAACATTGCTCAAGTGATTTTAAAATTTGTCAATTATATACTCAAACTGCTCAATTTTACACATCTACAGACACTGCCCTTACTAGTAATGCATAACCATCTACAAATACTGATATTAAAATAATCATGAATATCTACAGACACTTTTGAAATGGTCATTAGGATTTGAATTGTATTAATGAAGAGTCTTAGGCTTATGAATGCCATCTATCTAAAAGGTGTAACTGAGCAAAACTATATACAGTGGAGCCTCAGTTATCCGGACGCTTTCGTTCCCAAGTTCAATCGTCCAGATAGGTGAAGCGTCCCGATATCTGAAATGTGTCTATTGTTGTCATGAATGATAATGTATTTGTATACAATGGCTCCCAGTGTTGATACTAGGTTTTTTTGCCTTTCATACCATGTAGCAACACATGCTAGAGTTTTCTGTTGAATGATATGAACGTTTTTAAGAGATAAAGAACCCTGCTTTATTTTATTTTTTTGTCATGAAATATTAACCGGACAATAATAACCGAATCTAGCTAAATTCTTTGTGTCCACATGTGATATGTGTGTGATACACTGTTGTTCGCAATTTTCCAATTTTTGAAAGTGATTTGGGAAGTCAGTGTATTTATACAAGCTACTCATGAGGGTCTAGCACGTAAAAAAGGTGTGAAACTTAATCGACAGGGGTAATCTTTTGTACTGAGTAGGGTATCATCATATTTTACCGTCCGGTTAAATGAAGCAAGATTAGTAGTAAATCAGTGTTTTGTGGTAAAAACAGACCGTCCAGATCCGGAACACGAAATTCCGGATAAATGAGACAAAATAACGTATAAAAAATCTGTTCCCAAATAAAATCGTCCGTAAACTGAAGCGTCCGGTTATCTGGCGTCCGGATATCTGAGGCCCCACTGTACAAGGTGAAATGGTGGAAAAGTCTTAAATTGATTGATAATATGACAAAAGTTTTCCTTTCAGCCACTGAGGAATTCCTGACCCATTTTCTTTTAATTTTCAGGCATTGTGGAATTCCTGACCCATCCTGGGCAGAACTTCGCCATTTTGTCTGGTTCTTAAACACTCAGCTGGTGGACTTTGAGAGTTCGGATTATCTCTCCCACGCAGCAGCAGAAGATCTTCCAGGCTTTGCTCAGTTTGTCCTGAGATTCCTCATCCAGATGTCTCGAGTATTCAACCTTAATTGTTTTGTGATAAGATTTGAATAAGTCTTATGTTTAAATTGACTTTTATGGTTTAAAATGTGTAGAAGTAAAATATTATTTCTTTAAATTAAGTAGAAGTAATTTTCATTTAATGTGAAATGCATGGTTTTAACAGTAGGTCATTTTGACAATTTAAACAAATATTTAATCCTAATTTTTCCTGTAAAAAATCATTGAAAAAAAATCTTAAAGTTTAGATTAAACATTTTTAGTAATTATAAAGTGTGGAAAATGAAGAAAGTTTTAGGAAGGTTGCAACATTTTCAAATTAAATTGGCTAATACATGTATTTGGACAAAACAATTGCACCTCAATTACAGAACTTTGTTTGGAATTGTTTTTATTAACAACTTTTGATTTTGTAGGACTTTGCCACTCGATCCCTGAATATGAGTGAGGAGTCACCAATACAGATGTTGAAGAGGATCGACTCTGCGGATGAAGAGGAGGAGAAAGATGAGGCAGATCTACGACAGTTTCAGCTCAGGAGGACTTGGGAAAGCAGGTATCAAAAAATTGATTCAGAGATCAATGAGCTTTTCAATTGGTACATGCATTATTTGATTGGAAAGCTGATATTTTCAGCAAAGATTCCTAGACTACCGGGTATGCAATCTATTTTTAAAAAATGTCTCCACTTTTGACCAGCATGTAGAAATTTCTTTACAGCCCCCATCCCTACCTATTCTTCAACATGGACCGCATTACCATGACATTCCTTGGCTTCAACATTGAGCGACAGACCGGTAACCTTGTGGATGTCCAGACTGGGACTGTGCTGGAAGCAGGGATCATGCAGAGGAATTTACAGGACGCACTCAAGAGGAACAGAGTCCCCATCAATGAAAACTTTGACAGTCTACCAAGGTAAAACATAACTATGGGGTCTAAAATAGTTTTGATCTTGCCAGCATCAGTTCATAATTATTTCTGTTGTAATATGCATATACATAGTTACATTTATATAGAGCTGGTGATAAATGGCTTCTGTTTTGTTTCAGAGAAGAAAAATTGAGCAAGCTGTGCAGTGTGATGGGGGTAGATGTTCCTTATGACCCTGACCCGACCTATGAACTTACAACAGATAATGTGAAGAAAATTTTGGCTATCTACATGCGCTTTAGGTACCCGAACATATTGCTGTTTAGTTTAAAGAATACAGTTTACATATTTTGAATATTTTTTTTCTAGTATGCTTATTATTTTGAAAAATTTAATTCTTCTTTGAAATAAAAGAGGTTTCTGATGACAAGACGAAGAAGAAAAAACAAAAAAATTTAACAAAAATTCTTATTTTCACTACCTTAAAAATCTACTCAGCACTTGTATATTTAAGAAATAAACAACGTTATTGAGTGAACATGGCGTTATGAATAGCAATTGCTCTGCTGGCATATTCCATGATGCGCGCTAGCGCGTCATGGAAAATATGCCAGCAGAGCAGTTGCTATTCATAACGCCATGTTCACTCAATAATCGTTGTTTATTACTTATATTTGCATTTTACCACTCGCAAATACCCTGCATTAGCCTAAACCTTGACATTTAGCTATTGCATGAAAAATAAACGTTCAGACTGTAAATGTATTTTTTTTTTCTTCACATAGATTTGTTAACAAAATCAATGATATGTTATAACAGTAATTCCTTTAAAATGTTAATATAAGACATGTTTTAAATACATCAATTTTAGGCAGTTGGAGAAAAAACACATGATGTATCGTATAGTGGTTTAAATCTATAACGTCATGGAAAAGTATATATAACGTTACACCTTTATGACGTCATAGTATACTGACAGAGCAATTGCGATTATAGAGAAATAATTGCAGCTCCTCCGTATGGGCTTACAGTGGGAAAGAACAATGGAAATGCAAATATTAAGTTTTAACCCTGTTTTAGATGTGACATCCCAGTGATCATCATGGGAGAGACAGGGTGTGGAAAGACCCGGCTTGTCAAGTTTATGTGTCAGCTACAGTGTCCTATTGGTGTGGAAGTTCAGAACATGGTTCTGATGAAGGTAGACACATGTATTTGATTCAGAACTCTGTATACTATCTGCTGTGTTAAAACATTTGCTACAGTTTTGTTTATTTAATTTTTATTCAGCTGCAACATTTGCTGAATTTTTTTTTTTTTAAATCATGGGATAGCACTGTCATATAAAACATTTAAGATATTTAAAAAAAAATGTTCTTTTTTTATTGAAACATTAATGAATCATAATTGTGATACTCTTTTACATTTTTCCATGTAGAAAATGATTTAATTTGTTGGTTAAAAAAAATGAGCTATTTCTTTTATCCTATCAAGAACTCTTGCATGTAACATATTTTTAAAATATAGGTCCATGGAGGCACTCGTAGAAGTGACATCATCAGAAAAGTGGTGGAAGCGGAGAGGATAGCCCAGGAGAACACGGCTAATTATGGACAGAAACTGTACACAGTGTTGTTCTTTGATGAGGCCAACACCACGGAGGCCATCGGTCTGATTAAGGAGATTATGTGTGACCACGCTATGGAGGGGGAACCACTGAAACTGTGTCAGTCCCTCAAAATCGTGGCCGCCTGTAACCCTTACAGAAAGTATGTTAACTTTACAAATCTTTGTTATGAATTAGCTTTGATACAAATTTTAGTAGATCTCTTACTTTTTATGCTCTAACTTGGAAAATATCTCTTCAACATAACCTATTTCTTAATAATCTTTCTGTCTGTCTTATTTTTTTGCATGATATCTATGTATGAGTAATACATGGTCATAATATATATGAACATGCAATTGTAAAGACAAAAAACTGTGTTCTAATTACAGACACTCAGAAGATTTAATCAAGCGTTTGGAACAGGCAGGATTGGGTTACCATGTGGATGCAGAAAAAACAACAGACAGAATGGGTAAGTGTTATCAAACAAACAAGTAAACATAGTTAAGTACTTTCATATTGTTTACTGTCAGTGGTGTGTAAATTAACTGTTTCTATCTGTGTGACAGGTCGGGTTCCCATGAGGAGACTGGTGTACAGAGTGCAGCCTCTCCCCCAGAGCATGCTACCCCTGGTCTGGGACTTTGGTCAGCTGGACACCAAAGTGGAGGAGATGTACATCAAACAGATGGTCCTCAGATATGTAAGGGTGTTTTAGTTAATAATACTATTTTAAGGTACTTGATACCATTCTTTTCAAGAACTTTGCAGCTTTATGATTTTTTCAAATCTTACACCCCTTCCTCAGAAAGGAATTTTTTGGATTGCATTTATAGGATCTTCATTAATTTTCTTGCTTTCATACTCTATGTCCTATAAACACTTATGGCATGTTAAATTTTAAAAGACTAAATTTTGGTTTAGACTGTCTGTCTGCTATTCAGCTGGTTCTGATCATTAGTTTATGTTTTTCATTGAATGATGGTCGTGCTGTTTCTGATTTCAGATAAGAGGAGGAAAGCTACCCAATGAGCCTAATTTAGACACTGCTGTCAGTCATATTCTGACGTCTGCTCAGGAATTCATGAGAAATCAAGAAGTAAGGACAAATTAACTGAAACAGGAAAAGGAAGAATCGGAGTACTATGATAGCTTTCTAAACTGCATCTTGAAATTCAATATTTATTTTACAGCATCATTAAATGCGATGATAAAGCTTTGAGCTAGTTTTGAGCACCTGGTTCTGTTTACAGGATGAGTGTAGTTTTGTGAGTCTGAGAGATGTGGAGCGAGTTCTAGAGGTGATGGCATGGTTCTACAGACAGACTCAAGGAGACACCACTTTGTTTAACTTAATGGAAAAGAAGGATGAGACAGAGTCTGATGAGGAGGAAGAAGAGGAGATGGAAATGGAAGCTCAGATTCACCAGGTCAGTGACAAACTTCCACTCTATGAGAGCTAGGGTGGTGTTATTAGCACCAAAAATGTAGTCTTAACTTATTTACTATATCTTTACCTTAGTATATGATCTTGTTAATAGCCATAGTATTACCTGGTACGTGTGTTTTATGATTATTTTCAATATTGACTTGTCTTTAATATTACGCGTACTAAGTGGTTAAATTCTAACAATTCATATTTGAGCTTTTGCAAAACTACATCTATTACACAGTATATCTCTATGTTGACCTTGTTGTTTACAGCAAGTGAATGATGTGACTAAATCCCTTGTCCTTGCTCTGGGTGTCTGCTATCAGGCCTGTTTGAAAAACAGGGAGGAGTTCCGGGAGAAAATTGTAAGAGAATTCCGACCCCCTTGTGTGCTCCCCAAAGGTCCTGATCAGATGGCAGATATCATTACAAGGTTTTTACCATCACATTTCCTTCGTTACATTTTACATCTTTTCTGTCCATTTTTCAGTGCACATAAAATTATCAATAAGTTTTAAATCAGGACCATCTATCAATCATATTTCAAGTTGGTTTACACTTATATATTTGATGATATCCTGATGAAAAATTGCTTCGTAAAGATAATCTAGTGATTTTACAGTACCAATAAATTTGATGTTCTTTTGCAGATGCCAGAATATTTTCTTGGAGATCGACAACTTGGGAGCAAACATAGCTAAGAACCAGGCCCTGAGAGAGAACGTTTTTATGATGGTGGTCTGTATAGAACTCAGGATCCCCCTCTTCCTGGTGGGAAAACCCGGAAGTTCCAAGTCCCTGGCCAAGACCATTGTGGCTGATGCCATGCAGGGAAATGCTGCTCATACAGAGGTCTACAGAAACTATAAACAGGTGGATACTTGCTGTACATTGTTGTAAATTGCCAGTGCTTATATCATTTATTATCAAATTTAGTCATATACTGGTTGAACCAGATTTGCAATGACCCATGGAATTGTGGAAAATTAGTGCATGATTTTTGGTATGACTGGTTCTGTATAATCATGTATAATCTGTTGTGTTCCTTTGCAGGTACAAATGGTGTCTTTTCAGTGCAGTCCCCTGTCGGTACCAGAGGGAATTGTGGGAACTTTCCGCCAGTGTGCCATGTACCAGAAGGACAAGGACCTCAACAGATTTGTGTCTGTGGTGGTGCTTGATGAAGTGGGGCTGGCCGAGGATTCTCCCAGAATGCCCCTCAAGGTCAGAGATAAGCAGGAGCCTTTTATCTGAACAGCTTATTTTTAAATTGGGTCTATAAATGCAAAGCACATAATTGAAAAACAATTCTACGTTATTCAAGGTCATTCATAAAAAAAAGGAGATCATTTTGATTTGTTGTTCCTTTTGAGATATACTAGTACAGTAAAACACGCTTATAACGAAGTCCCAGGGACAGCCAATTTAACTTCGTTATAAGCGTAATTCCTTATATCCGTCAAGTTTACAACATGAAATAGAGCGTTGGGGAATGGAATTCACTTCGCTGTAAGCGTCAATTCATTATAAGTGTGTTCGCTATAACCGTGTTTTACTGTAGTTACATGTATGTAGTACGTGAATATCAGATATGCATTTTGTTGATAAGACGTGAGATATCATGACCTTGACATCTCTCCAAATGTACCCAATGTAATGTAAACAAGGTCATGGTAACCTGCAAATCTTCTAAAAATAGAGGGGTTTAAAATGTGATAAAAACTAAGTTTATATTTATTTAGTACATGTAATATGTTATTTTGTTATTTTTTTTACTTGGATATCTTATGATCTATTCATTGATCAATTCTTTATTTGCTTAGACCTTGCATCCGCTGTTAGAAGATGGTTGCCAAGGAGATGAAACACCAGAAGAGCACAAAAAGGTATGGTCTACGTGTATTTGTAAGCACTGTTAATTGTTACATCATGAACGGAGCTAACATAATTATATTTAATATAATTATATATCACTATGAACTTTGTGTGATTATTTCCTTGTATTTATTTTGGTGTATAGGTCGCATTTATTGGGATTTCTAACTGGGCTTTGGATCCAGCCAAAATGAACCGAGGAATTCTGGTTCAGAGAGAAGTGCCAGACTTGGTTGAATTGATCGAAAGTGCAGAGTAATATACCTTTCTGAATTAAACGAAAGATAAAAATTTTTTTTTTTACATATGCAAAGTTAAAGTAGATACAGACATTTCATGCATTGCCAAAGATTATTATCATGATGTTACAATGTTTTAAACGTCAAAAGTTTTGATCTCTTGCTTTTATTCTGACCATTGAGACACTAAATTTCTGTGAAGTAATTCATCAGCAAACAATTTTAATATGATTGGACATTGCAGGGGTATCTGTTCTGGAGATGGCTATATTAAGAAGATGATTATGCCCCTGATAAAACCACTGGCTGACTCCTACCTTGCAGTTTTCAAAATGGTCATCACTCGTAGGGAGTTCTATGGATTAAGAGATTTCTACAGGTAAAATCTTGATCATATTTCGTATTACTTTTTGAAGATGGAATGTGTGATATTTAGAACTAATTATTCATTGACAAGTTCCTTATACATTTCTTGGAGAAGTAAACATTTGCATAACATAGAAAATCAACAATTTGAAAATACATTAAACCAACTTCACAGTAAAAGTTTAATTTGTTAAATTAATTGCTAGAAGCATTCCCTTTATAGTTAGGGAAGTTCAATGTAAAACAAAATGTACTCTGTAAGAAAGGTTTTCACTGTTCAAGGAGATGCATACTTTTAGGTAATTGTTTCTTTACAGTTTGATTAAGATGGTGTACAGCTTTGCCAAGAGAAACAGAAAGAAACCAACATGGCTGATGCTCCAACACTGCATCAAAAGAAACTTTGGAGGATTTGAGCATTCTGGAGGAAAGGACCCTTTGGCTGTGTTCTCTCAGAATCTAAAAACTGTGGAAAAAATATCAAAAGTGATTACAATGTGTTCTTTTTCAAATGAAACTGATCAAATAATAAAAAAAGTGTACCTTGCAAAAAAAACCCCATGTTTTTATAAAGATTACCAGCTCTACTGAGTAGGGTTCTATCTGATATCCGAGTTCTACATCACATTGAGGAGAAGAGCACAAATCTCATTACTAGGAGAGGGCTTGACTTTAAATAATTGTATAGCTCCAATTTGATACATAGAAGGTCGCACTTGTTCACAACTGAACATCTTAAATTTCAGTCAAACACTGATGATCCTGACTGTAGTCCAGCTGGTCTGATTGAAGCCTGTCTGAAGGGAGATGGAGTGGACAGGTGATTACAGTTAAAATACTAACATTAATGTAGTACTGTATTACTTCTAGCCAAAACTAATTCAGGCAGGTTGATGATGAATGGTTTGATATTTATCATCACTCAGTGCCTTTAGTGCTCCTATTTAGTTCATAAAACACCAAAATGAGTTTGTTTAAAACAAAAGAAAGAGAGTTTGATACATTTTTCATGTTACACAAGACAATAGTAACAATGTAAGAATGGGTTATGACATTAAACAAATCGATGGGACGACTGGTTAGCATATGATTGTCAACCACAAATTCTTAAATTCCATCCATTAATCAGTAGTAAGAATAGATTTAAAGGATTTAAGATATACTGAGTGTCTGAAGATCAAATTAAGATCAAAGCTTGGAAAGTTCAGCTAGAATATTTGATTTTGTATGAAAAATGTGTACACTACTATTATAATGAAATAACAGGCTGCATCTGCAATGTGTACTCGCATGATTAAACATTAGACAAATTTTAGATAAAAATAACTCTATAATCTTTTTCTCAGTGACACGAGGTACCTGTTGCTTCTGACGGAGAATTACGGAGCCCTGACAGTGTTACAGCAGAAGATCTTGACAATGAAGAATGCCATCACCATATTTGGAAGCAGTTTCCCTAGCGACCAGGAATACACACAGGTTATGGCTTGTCCTCTGAAATTTGTCATTGTGAAGTTTTTACTTTAATATGACATATAAAATAAATAAAGATTTTATGTAAAATAGTATTATTTATCCAGGGTGAATCAAGTTTCAGTCTAAAATTTGAAAAATCCAACCTACTAAAGTGTAAGATATGTGAATGTAGTAGTCTGAATTTAAAAGTCTTGATGATAATTTCATTAATTCAAAAATAAGATTTAAAAAAAGTTCTGTGTCCATGTTGAAACTGACTAGGAAATATTTTGCAACAGGTGTGTAGAAACATCAACCGTATCAAGGTGTGTATGGAGACGGGGAACACGGTGGTCCTACTGAACTTGGAGAATCTGTACGAGAGTCTGTACGACGCACTCAATCAGGTAAATACAGGCTACTGTTTATAACCTTGCTTAGCAAGGGTGTTGCTAACAATATACATGCAACTATTCTGATGATATTTCAATCCCATTGAGACTGTGAATTGTTTTACAGATAAGGAATAAACATCCCAGTTAAATAGATTTATTGTAGAAGTAAATCTTTGTGTTACTGTCATATGCAGCCAATTGGGACTGTTTCAGTACTAATAATTAATGCTTGATATCTTTAGTTATGTCTAATTAATATTTCTACATCTACAATTATGTGTGTAATGTAGGTTATTACATCATTCTTGCTTCCTTTTCTTGCACTGTGCATTGATAATCAAAATTTGACATTTTTAGACACAATACTGGATGGAAATTTATATGATAAAATATCATGGAAAATACCAAATATCACACAATGTCACTAATAACAACTATATACTCCTTTTTCAGTATTATGTGTACTTTGGAGGTGAGAGATATGTTGACCTGGGATTGGGAACTCACCGAGTCAAATGTAGAGTTCACAAGAAATTCAGGTACACAACAGTTTTTCTCGTGTTTGAAGTTTCTACTGGATAGGAATAACCAATTGAACTGATTTTTGTTCTCCCTCACTAGGCTGATAGTTGTTGCTGAGAAGGAGATAGTCTACAGCAAGTTCCCCATCCCTCTGATCAACAGACTAGAGAAACACTTCCTCAATATTTCCACCATGTTGTCTGAAGTCCAGGTCCGTCTAGCTCAGAAGCTAGAGAAATGGGCTGAACAGTTCATCAAGTCATCAACTCCCACATACAAAAGGTTTTTTTTTTTTTAAATCTTTCAATCATGCTCAATTATTGCTTTAAAAAACGGAATAATATATTTGTGGTTGTACTCTATATGTGAAACTTTTAATAAGACTCTTTGTGAATTTCAGCCCATTTGTCTGAAGTTATGTCGGTCAGACACTTTCCTTATTTTTGAATCCCTAGAACTAAACATCAAATTTTAACTAAACTTGACACAATTTATCCTTTGTTGAAAGCAAATTTTAATTGTTCCAAAAAAGATTCACTTTCTATTAAAACAGAGAAAATATAAAGAACCTTCCTGAAAATATTGTGTCTTTAAAAGAACATTCTTTTAAAGAACCAATGCAACAGAAATGCCAATAATTATTTAAAAATGTAGCTTCTATGTATGTGTAGATTCTAACTTGTTCAAAACCATGACATCCCACGAATATTAGGTTCTCAGGAAGGATGTTAATTTCAACATAGAAATATAAATAGAAAACTCTGAGAAAAATTTCTTCTGAAATTTATTTATGATACAAAGTGACTTGTACTGTTAATCAGGTGAGCAATGTTGCCCATGGGCCTCATATTTAGTTTGCTACAAAGATTTTCTTTAAACAGGATAAAGACTTCAGAGGAAAAGTTGGGAGATGTGTTCATGGGGTACCATGCTGACACCTGTGCTTCAATCATACTGCTGGTCAGTCAGAAATTCACAGATGTTGATCTAGAGGACATGGAGACAGAGGTAAAGGAAAAGGTCAAAGATGGCAATGTTGTCAGAAAGTTTCTTGATTGGACATGCATTTAAAGGGGCATGGTCACAATTTTGGTCAAAAATTATTTTTTCGATTTTAATGTTTACAATGCTTCAGTAAGGCATTTTTAATAGGCAACCAAAATTTGAGTGTCATTTGTTGAGTCATAAGCGAGTTATAGAGCTTACGATTTTTCGCAATGTAAACAAAGCGTTTGTTTACATTTTGAATGTTGAAGTGAAAATTCCAGTTTTAGACTTTTAAAAAATGAATGTGTTCATCGTTAGGAACTGTTTATTTATGCTTAAAATGAATAATAAGATAGACAAACCAGCTTTAAAAAGATTTTTTCTGGTATATTGAACCAAAAACAGGGCACGAGCCTTGTTTACATGACTAAGAATTGTAAGCCCTGTATCTTGCATAAAACTCAACGACTGGCACCCAAATTTCATTTGATCATTAGAAATGCATTCTTAAAGCATTGCAAATAATAAAAACAGAAAATAAAATTTGACCAAAATCGTGAACATGTCCCTTTAAGTGTGTTTTTATGTTATCTTTTATACAGGTACTGAGGGCAGCTAAGGAGATCCTGCTGTGGTGTGCAACACCAGATGGTGTACTCAGAGCAAGAAATAAACTCTTACCTGATGACTTTGCATTTGTTGAAAATACTTACTACCAACAACAAAAGCATGACAACATACTATATTATCTTGACCAGAAAATAAGGACTGAAGACAGTGAAGGGCTTTATGCACAGGTAATTGATATCTTTGTTTAAGGCAGACATTCACAGGTATTTGGCAATATTAGGATGGGTACATGTATGTCATCCATAATGTACACATTTTGCAATTATTGATTATTCTGATATTTATATAAACACTATGATTACCGCGTAGTATTTTATGTGTTTTTCTACATAAGTTAAGAAATAGCATTATATTTAAAAGAGTGAAAAATCTAGCTAATTTTGTAAACTGACATGCTTTCGAATTGGCATGTAATCAGTTGTGTCAACATCTTCAAATTACCATTTGGAGTGGATTTTAAACAGATTACAAAGGTGCCAATTTTGGTTCCTCTATATTTGGTAAAGACATTTTCCCAATTTAATAGGTGACCACCCACTCCAAGTTGATCGCCATTGGGGACGTGTCGGAACTGTCTCAGTATCTACACATTCCCAGACCACAGATCACTCTCCTGAATCTGCAGTCTTTTGACACGGAGCAGCAGTTCTGTAGACAAGTCAAGTAAGTTGTCAGTTCTGTAGACAAGTCAGGTAAGTTGTTGGAACAGAAGTTCTGTAGACAAGTCCGGTAAGTCGTCAGAATAGCAGTTCTGTAGACAAGTCCGGTAAGTTGTTGGAACAGCCTATCTGTAGACAAGTCAAGTAAGTTGTCAGCAGCAGTTCTGTAGACAAGTCAAGTAAGTTGTCAGTGCAGCAGTTCTGTAGAAAAGTAAGTTGTCAGTTCTGTAGACAAGTCAAGTAATTTTTCAGAGCAGCAGTTCTGTAGACAAATCAAATGAGTCGTCAGTTCTGTAGATAATTGAAGTAAGTTGTTAGTTTTGTAGATGAGTCAAGTAAGTTGTCAGTGCAGCAGTTCTGTAGACAAGTTGAGTAAGTTGTCAGTTCTGTAGACAAGTTGAGTAAGTTGTCAGTTCTGTAGACAAGTCAGCGAATTTTTCAAAGCAAAAAATCTGTAGACAAGTAAATTGTTGGAGCAGCAGTTCTGTAGACAAGCCAAGTAAGTTGTCAAAGCAGCAGTTCTGTAGACAAGTTAAGTAAGTTGTTGGAGCAGCAGAACTGCAGTCAAGTAAAGTAAGTTGTCAGTGCAGCAGTTCTGTAGCCAAGTCAAGTAAGTTGTCAAAGCAGCAGATCTGTAGACAAGTCAAGTAAGTTGTTGGAGCAGCAGAACTGCAGTCAAGTAAAGTAAGTTGTCAGTGCAGCAGTTCTGTAGACAAGTCAATTAAGTTGTCATGTAAACAAGTCAAGTAAGTGGTCAGTTCTGTAGACAAGTCAAATAAGTCATCTCGAGTATATCAGTTGCTTTTCATATTCTATTTGTCCAACTTGTATCAAATGTAATTTTGTGTGCAAGGAATGTTTTTTAATGTTTAGTGTGTTAGATTGTTTATGTGTTGGTATTTAAAGGCTGGTGTGCGAGAATTAAAAAAAAAAATCTGCATTTGGAACAATTAAGCTTTTCATGGTTCTAAAGCATTGTAATAAGTCAAACAACATTCAATATTCATTACTTATTTGATAAGTAAATTAAAGAGCCCTTCTTCTGCAGGCAGAGCTTCGAGAGAGAGCTGGAGGAGTCTCTGTTAATTGTCCAGTGTGACAGTGGGAACGAGAACGCCAGCTTGGTGTCCTGTGCTCAGTATTGTGTGTTAGATCAACTCCAACAGGTGGCGGACAAAAAGAACGGGAAAACACACATCGTCTTCATCATCCATCTTCCCCGAGTAGCAGTTGGAGGATTCAACGGGTTTCAGGTAAATTTTTCTCTTGAATTTAAGTAAAGTTTGTTGTGACTCAAATTATCAAGCCTTGAAGATAAAAGTCCAATCAAAAGAAAGTTAATTTGCAGGTGTGTTTTCAAGAAAAAGTTAAGAGAATTGTGATTGAAAGTTTATAGATAATGATTTTCTGATGTGTAATCCCTTTAGTGTGGTCTATGGCATTCTGTCCACATTGATGATCTCCGACCAGACAGTGACAAAATGCCCAGCGTCATGGAGATGAGGAACAAGAGTGTCGGGACATTACTAGAGAACGCGACCGGTCGGGCCGGTGGAGGGGACACAGAGGACATGGACTGGGAGGGTAGAGACGAAAGTCAACCAATCCAGGAGTCTGGAGAGGTGGAAATGATGGAGGGTCAAGATGTGTATCCACATGACTTTGGTGATATGGTGGAACACACAGGACAAGTCCATGTGGAGAGGAAGGTGGATATTGCCCTCTTCATTAAGTTGACGGCCCGTCCAGCTCTAGCAATGGTGAAAGACCCCGAGGATTCAGAGAGGACAACCGAGAGAGTAAAAATCTTGCTGGAGTTGCTTAATCAAGAAACAAAGGGTATGTACAAAGGTCCTGTATTTGTCATGGATTGCATTCCATGATGTTATATTTTCATGAGATTTCATAAAAATGAAAGTATAAATCCCAGTTTGAATGTTATTTCCCATCAATTAATTATTTTTCAGGAGAAAAATTGACCTTTATGCGAGGAATAGGACGACATCTTGCAGCCTTGATGAAAGAGAAAGAGGAAACCATGGGGCTATCAGCAGAGACCTGGCTCTATGCTGAGGCCACCAAGAGGGACTGTATAAACAGGGCAGGCACATTTAGGTACTCAGATTAATTATTTAGAAATGAAGATGGTTTAAAAGATTAATGATATTGATATTTTTACATTGCCCATACAATGTTTAATCTGTGTAACTATCATGAATTGCACTGAATTCAGCGTTAACGTTTTGATGTTGCAGAAAAGCTACAAATCAGTGCATTATAGAGAAACTGTCCCCAATTTTGGCTGGCATTATTGCTCAACTGGACACTAACAGTAACCTTGACCTCCTGATTCAAAGAGATTCAAGTTCTTGGGAGTACATACTATGGCTGGAAATAATCAACAATCCATCAGCCACTCAGATTGAGTATTCTATGGTGGTGTCCCCCAAAAAGCAAGAGGAACTTCCTGAGGTCATTGTCAAAGGAACAGGTTGTGATGGCATCAAATTTAATGCTTTGATGCCATTTTCTTGGCTGATTTACAGACTGATTGACCGAATCCTGAGGACATCACAAAATGTTGAAAAACATGGTAAGTTTGGGAAACTGAGATTATAACCATATAACAGATGGTGTATGTGCTTGGCTCTGATCATCTTAGTGGACGGGACACAGATCAGTTAGTCATTTTGCCAGAATGATATTTGACGATGAGTAAATGATAATACTCTAGTCACAGAGAAAAATATTGACATTCTCCACGACATTTAATACACTTTGCTCACCTTATAAGGCCATTATTTGTTCTCAGGACCAAAAAGTTAAAAATTTAATGAAGCAAACAGGTATTTAATTTTTTACTTTTATTGCAAGGTTTAAATTTGCAAGGGGAAATAACTCAATTTTCATATTTTACTTAAAATCTAAATTGAGTTATTGCCCTTTTTTAAAATAGCAGTATTAAATTGCAATGATATTAATCAAAGCAGCAGCATTTGACCTAATGTGGTGGCCGGTGCCTGAGAACAAGTACATTTACTTTTGGGGGGCCTGTATTACAAAAAATCATAGCTCAAAACAAGCCATCACTTTGAGTACCAGTAATTTTATTCAAATGTAACTCATAGTGCATGAAATTCTATGTTGCATATTCATTGTGTCTGCCCTTTTGTATTTTTAAGAATTTTCTGAGTATTTTTCTGTTATATGATATTTCTACTTTATATATATTTCAAATCATGAAAACTTTAATTTCGCAGAGACAGTTCTAGAATGTGTTATGAGGGTGTCTGGCATTATGGAGAACACCCCAATAGGAAAAGTTCTTCAAAAGCATGAGGTCAACATCATGGATTGTGTCAAGGCCTATCTCAGTGACTTTGTTCATATGGTGTATCATGTGACCAGTGTAAAGGAGCATGAGGTAAAATAATTATTTATTAATTGGAAATTGACATTAATTAGTATTTTTATGTAAATAAACCTAAGTTACTAAAGGTATGTCATATTTTTGTATATTTAAAAAAAAAATATTCTAAAAATTGGTGTGTTCTAATTAAATTTTATTGATTTGAAACTTCAGCTTTATAAATGACAAAACAAGTTTTACCATATTGGTAAGTGATATTTATAACGAGACATAAGGGCTTTGATTTTCAGTTGGTGTGTGAAAATTTACTGAATGGACTAAACATGGAATTCAGAGAAGGACTATCTAGTGTTGTCATGAACTTTGTGGCCATCCATGCTGTGTACAGTAAATCTGAGCCCCGTCTCAGGAACTTTGCCAGCATCACGCGAGTGTGGCCCGGCTGCAGCGAGCGAATCATTGAGTTCCAGCAGAAGAGTGCTCAGTTCTATCTTGTCACTGACCAAGAACTGGTCAGTCTGATATATAGTTACTTTGGAAATGTATTGTTAAAAGCATTTAGTATTAGGAGAAAAAGCTCTTCATCTGCATGCCACTTTAACCTTTATGATGTCATTTAATAACAATTTTTTTTTAGGTGAAATTAAAACTTAAGGTCATATATTTAGGATAAGATAAATGTCATTCACAAGGTCAAGTTTTATTTTTAGAATGCTTTGTCGTTTGAAGCATATCATTTTAGTGATACCTCTGAGATTTTTATATTACGTCATTGAAACATCTGCACACTGATTATGAGTGTTTTGACAATGTTAATATTTGTAAATCAAAATATTTCAGACTCTGGATGTCCTTGGGCTGTTCCTACTGTTGAAATCCCTTGAGCCAAACAAAGACTCCCTCACTGACCAGAAAGGCAGACAACTGTGGCAGAAACAAGTGCACAAGTACCGACCTGTTGTAGAGAGAATTCTGGGACAGTTTGTGACTGAGGGACACCAGACAGGGGTGGAGGAGTTTGGTAGGAGATGTATGGAGGGAATCAATGAAGCCAGGTAATTTGAACATAATATTCTCAAGTTTTTCAGTAGTTTTGATATATAGTAACTGTTACTTTCTGGCAACATTTCCCTCTCTGATGCATTATTTAGAATAAAACAATAATATAACCTTATCAACATTTCAATGAAATGTCACCCACACTCATTTTAGAAGTTGTTGTTTTTTAGAAAACAAGCTTACTCCTATTTCCAAAATTATTCCCTCCTATTAATTATTTTTTTTGCAACTTAGATACAACAAACTGTTTGAATTTCAATTATACAAATATTTAGAGTGTTTACATTGTACATGTTGTATATAATTTATTGTATACTGTAAACAGGATAATATTAGCCCCCATTTTTTTTCGTCCCTTTGGCCCTTGTTGTCGGTGGGCGAATTGAAGACTGGGCAAATTTCGATGTCTCAAATTATTTTTCTTTACAAACACAACGGTGTCTAGGCGAATTCAAGACGGGGCGAAATTGCAAGTGTAGAAGGGCAAAAATTAGACAGTGCGAAAATAACTCTGTACACAGTATATATTCACTGGCATTTTCTTAGAACTTTATCTGTCGTTTCAAAATATTTTTGTGGATTGAGATGTCTTTGTTACCTCAATATACAAGATTATAATAATTATTGCTTGTATCAAGGTGTGTGTGGACTAAGGTGGTAGTGATGAAGTTGTTCCTACAACACGTCTGCTCTGATGAAGTGATGCCTGTGGAGCGTCTGATGACTTTATGGGTGGTAAGGATAATTATGTATTTCGCTAATTAGTTTACTGAATTATTGATAAATAACTTCAGGTATATGTATAAAATTGCAAAAAGGGGAACAGATTACAAAAGAATTCTCATAATATTTACAAATTTACCGGTACCCCTAATTTGCAGCTAGACACCTGTAACCTGATTCAGTAATCTTTAAAAGGCATTTTATATTGAAATCTGAAAATTTTAGAAGACATTCATGCAGATTTTGTTTTTGTTTATTTTTAGATGCTCAAGGACAATGTTGATTTCAAAAACATAGAATCTTTGGATAAGGTGGAAAAATTCCTAAAATTATGCATGAAAAATTCTGTCACCAAAGTATTTGGGTATGTACATCAATGAAGTTGAACATATTGTCAATTCCCCTCTTCATTACACTCTCCAAATCAACATACTAATTGATATGTTAAACACTTCAGAATGAGTCTCATGATCATAACTAATTACCAGCTGTTTATCATACAAGATGAAATTTAGAGCTAGCACATTTTTCATCTCATAATCATGAAAAATGTTATTCAAGTTCTTTATGATTGAAAGTGGCCTTCCTCCTCCAATACCCCTATTCTTAAAAGTTATTCTTGAAAACATTTGTTTTCTGTACTCTTAGCTAATGCTGCCTTTTAAATGACTTGCAGGAGACAGGAGAGCTGTAGATCTTGTGAGAGTGAGATCACAGAGAGACCTGTACACCTTCCCTGCAAGGACCTGATCTGTGTGAAATGTTACAACGACCTGACAATTCTGGGAACTGGGATGTGTCCTGTCTGTCACACCGAGATCCCTGCCCATTTCAACCCACGACAAGACAACACAGAAGAGTAAGTGCCTGCACATGTTACTCTTGTCTTCCACTTATAATTACTGTAGACGTACTTTTGTCCGCATGGTATTAATTTACGCTATGAACGCATGCACAAATTTTCCGCGGAATTTTTTCCCAGTGTAATTAAAGTGCATTTTGGAATGAAACTTTGAAATTACATTACATGAATAAGGATAATCGGATGTTACTACATTATATTACACTAAGTATTGCATATACGTGTACCCAATGTATATCGTTTTTATCTATACAAACTGTCAAACAAATTTGTATTGAGAATTCACATAATAAACAATTTAATCTCCTAAAGATTTGAATTTTATGTAAATTTACTTGCATGAAATTTAAACTTCTCCCAGCTTGAGATAACGGCACGTGTCAGACGACAAATAGCCCCAAGCGGGCTGTCTTTCAATGACCCAATTAACGACACGCTAAGACCCGTGTTTTTACTGCAAGTTTTAGATCCCTTTGTGCTCTGACTTTTAATTGATAAAACTGATCAATTCATAATTTAAACGACATGTGAACCCATAAATTGACAGTTAAATAAAATTAAATATTTCACAAGACGATTTTCGCCAGCGTCGTAACATCTTGACGGCTAACTAAATATATATAAATGACTACCGACCAGTGCACAACCAATAATTACTGTTCACTGTGAACAGTTCTTACAATTTAAGTCCAAAGTTGGACAAATTCTAGGTAATGAAAATCGCTCAGAACTAAATTTAATAATAATTATTCAAATGATTTTTTTTTCATTCAAAGATTCCGCGTAAATTTTTACCCGCGGATTAAATTGATATTGTGATTCCGTGGAATTATGACCCCGTGGAAAAAAATACGTCTACAGTATGTAAACTAAACCAATTTTATTTCATAAGCTGGAAACTTTTACAATGTTTGTAAGAACTGTAATATTTCTGCCATAAACACGTCCTTGATTGTTTTGTATTTGTTTCAAGTTAATATTTCAAAATCTTGGTCTGAAAAGTTGGTTTCTTACTGAAAAATGTCCAAATATTGTTTGCCTGATAAAAGTTGGTTTGCAATAATATATAACAGTATACTGACAAAAACCATGCAGTTTTAAAGATATTTTTTTGAAGTTGTATCTTAATACAAGTTTTTTCTTGAACTCCATTCAGAATAGCTATTGGGATATGTGATAGAATTATTTTATTTCAGGCTAAAGTTTCGGAAGTTGAATATTTTCAAACGTCGGTGCAACAGTTTCTTTATGGACCTTGTATCTCAGCTCTGTTTCTCGGATGATGAACCCCCCTCCAGTGAAGTTGTCCAGAAGTTGATGTCCTACATCACAGCAACCGCCCGGAGAGGACAGGGAGGAAGGATGGCCAGTAAGGAGATGTCTGTGTTTGAGGAAGGCATTGATCCTACACCAGTCCTACGGTCCTTCCTCCTACAGCACTTGCTCAGGACTAGGTCAGTGTTTGGCTCAATTTTGCATGATCTAAGTTGATTTTCTATGATTTTGTGTTCTCTTCAGTGTGAGGATGTTTATTTTGCATGAGTGTTCAAATATTTTTTCAAATAGACCATGTTGGAATATTCAAATAGACCTTGGTTAGATTCTTAATTCACTTGTGATCTTGTTGACTTTGCATCTCATTTCTCCATTTCATTCATTTAAAATAAGACTGCTCTTAAAAAAATGTTTAACCCACAGCTCCATGCAAGTACAGCGGTACTTAGGGATGTATTTGCAACAAGCAGAGGATTTGATGTCACTGAAAGAAAATGAGGAGAAAATGGTTGACCTTTGTCTTTTGATCATTCAGTGCTTAGAGGTAAAAAAAAAATTAATTGGTACTGTGGAATCATTTTTATTCGTGGAGGTCAATGTTTGTGGGTAGCCAAAATTTGCCTGGTTTGTGGAGAAGTAATTTCATTGTTAGCAAGTTCAGGATAATTTTAATAAAAATTAAACAAATGATTGCATGCATATAAGTTCGTAGGGGTGTAAATTGGTGGGCAAGGAGTACGCATGAAAACCATGAACATTGGTCTCCCATGAACAATGGTGATTTCACAGTAATTCATTCTTTCCCTGAAATAAAAATTTCTTCTCTGTTTTTCTCAAATTATATTTGGATGAGATTAAAAGTGAGATTAAAAGTTACTTTGGGAAAATTGTCAATATGATAAAACGAATACCACTCTGACCAGTAGGCTTTAAAACTGTTATCCTTTAATTTTCTAAGGACTCCTTCCATCATGACATTGCAAAGAGCACAGACCCAATGAAGTCCAAAATCAAAATGGCTACCCAGATGTTGCAGCTTGACGTGGGTTCTGTGGTGAGAGAGGGGCTGGATGTGGAGAAGCTGTACTGTATGGCACAGACCCGGTTTGGACTGACTGTTGTAGCAGAGGTTCTTCACAAGTTACTGGTGGAGAAATCAATCAAACACAGCCAGCAGACAAGGAAGCTTCTAGATGCAGCAGGGAGAATCTGTGATGAGTGTGGCTCAAGGCAGCCAAAGTATGAAGTTTATATGAACTAACCTGATTTTAAGAGTTTGTTTAATGAGTTTTTATGAAATCAGTAGTATGTTCAGTATTTAAATGGTGAAATGAAATATTGAGGAGTTAAATTAGGTCCATATATTTAAAAAATTATATTTGTATGTACTAATATAAGTTTAGATGTATTCATTTTTTTTCTTCAAAGAGAGTAAGTGTGTTTAAATGCATTGCAAACCATTCCTATGAAGTTATATGAAATAATATTTATTCTTAACATCTTGATTAGATTGTTTCTGATCAAACACCTGTGTCGCTGCTTTGGTGTGGAGACTTACCAGAAGATCTGTAAGACAACTGATGCCACCATTGTACGCTGGATGAGTGTACCCGAGCTCCAGAAAAATGAGGTAATTATCAAGAAGTCTTTGATAATCAGTAATCAATGTATCATAAAGTCAATAAATGAGAAAGTAAATACAAGGAAAGTTCTATATGAGTGTATTGTGTATTGTCAGATTGTTGAGTGCAGTGACCGATTCATCGTATGTGGGGACCAGTACAAGGAGCTGAGAGAAAAGCTGACACAGGCAGCTCTAGGACAGAACATGGACATCTTTGATGCAGCTATCCAGGTCTTTTCATCTTAATTTTTTATAGATTACATACATGTTGTATTAATTGTGTTGATATAAGAGTAAATAGAAATAAACACAAAAATAATACTAGACTAAGTATGATTATGATCATAAAAATCTTTTTGTCAGGCTGTCCAGCTATCAGATTATCAGAAGAGAACCCTGGTCCTTCTAGCTGTGATGAGAGAAATAACTATGTGTTATCTGTATCCTGAAAACAAAAGAAGAGTCACTCCAGCTGTAAGGATTTAATGAATCAGAATATTGTATGCAAATGTTCCCCCAATGTCAACATTTGTATGTGCCTATTGCATCCAACAGAGATTTGCTATTTAAATTTTATTTCTAAATTATTAGGCAGTGGAACAATTGCAGCAGTTCTTGTCTCAGCACCCATTGTTTACCAATCAGGTATGATCATGATAATTGTTGAATTATTTGTTTAAGGAAGTTAGGTTTAATTAATAGTTTTGCTAAATGATTACTATATAATGTTTTTCTATAAGACAAATCAAGTTTATATTTATATTCCTTTAGACTGATCTTCCGGCTGCACTGTGTAGAAATGCTGTATGGAGGAGGAACCCCCAGCTGACTGTACAGGAGGGGATGGACCTGGGCCACCAGAGTACCGTGTGTCTACTGAACCATTTCTTCATCACCCTGCTGGAGATCCCAGAGGAGAGGACACTGGTGGAACCACTCAACAGACTGGTCCAACAGCCAGGGGACATGCAGGTGGGTGGACAGGGAAACTGTGTTCAGTCAGTGATACATGTATATTGCACATGTATCTTTCAAGTACAAAGACCTTATTTTAGAGGGAGGCTCTGTATTCTGCAATAACTGAGTTCTGATATCATGTTTCATTTCTTCACAAAGATGGGATAAAAGAAAAATGCTCATAGGCTAGTATTTCTCTTCTCAGCTCTGCTTGCAGACTCTGCAAAATTTCATTTATGTTAAGCTAGAGTGAGGGAGGTTTAAAATCTAAATTCTGTAGAAACCTTTTAGATATTAATGGCTGTTTATCAGGTCTGTAAGAAATGGTATAACCCACATCTCAACCCACATTGACCAACTGAAAATGCAATTATTATCTTGACCTACAGAACTCCTTTCTACCAACTATGCCACAAGATGATGTTGCTGAAATAAAGGAAGCTTTGTTGGCAGCCAGAAAGGGAGGCGATGAAAATCCAGTTTTTTATCGTAAGTAAAATAATGTTTTATAATATTCTTGATTGTAAATACATTAACTGTTTATAGTGGTTATTATGTTCAAAGTTTGATTAACCGTAGATCTACATGTTCATTAATTCAGCAAAAATGACATCAAAGCCTTTTTAACTTTTGATCAGAAAGATTCAGTTTATCATTCAGTCCAAGTGAGCTTACTAGAAGGAAACATATTAACCATGTCCACAAATTTCTTATCTTTTCCATAGGTTGTCCTAATGGCCATCCATATGTGATCGGAAATGTGAGTAGTAAATGCATTAAAAATAAGACATTTAACTCTTTGCTTGTGTGTGCCTTGGTGTTTTTTTTTCTATCAGCAAATTTCTTGCAGACAGCATAAACTTATTTTCAAAATGTATTTTGTTTTTCTGTGGTAACTTTGAAATGCATTTCTAAATTTATTTAATAATAGTTCAGCATATTCATGTATTAAATTATTTATGATATGTGATGACCACACTCCAGTTTCTGTAGTACCGTATTTATATATTCTCCACACTTTTAAATCCCTAACATTTCCAGAAGATTCTAATGTAACTATATTTCTGCTTGTATCTGTTTTGTTTTCTGTTTTGTGTGGGCTTTGTATACTTTGTAATTTCTATTCTATTTCTGGTGTCTTAATTATCAGGAAGTTTCATGTCTTAATTTCTCGTCTTGTTAACAGGAGCAAATTAAAGAAGCTGCCCCCCCCCCCACTCCCCACGCCATTTAGAATGACGTTGCATATGATGTGAAAATGTGTCTCTTAATAAAGTTTGTGTTAATGGGTTCCATTAATGAATGCAAATTTTTCTTAAAAAATATTTGCTAGTATTCTCCATTTGTTTCTGTTTGTACATACTACTTTTGTGTCCTGTTTTCTCAGTTAAAAAAAATTGGAGACTACATATGCAGTCACATTATTGTAAACCAATAATTCCCCCCCCCCCCAAAGTAATTACTAAACCGTCCGTGGTACATATATTCACAGTATATAACAACTCTAGTGGGTTTTCTTTACAGTTTGCACTAAAACATTCTGAAGATAGAGTTAAACTTTCAAATTACATCAAAGTCAATTAATCAATGTCAAAATTACTGAATACTGGTAGGTTGAATTTATTTAACTTAAATCCTAAGAGGTTATGTAATAGGTTTATACTGAGAGAGTCACTTTAGCTTTGTGTTTGATTTATTATGCATCCTTTCATACATGCAAAATCATATTAACTGCTCTTCTCTGTAATGCATATTCCTCTAGCTTATAAAAATCTTATAAATAATTTTTTATGATGACTACATGAAAATCTTTTATGAGTTATCAGCTTGTCCTCAGGCTAATAGAAGTTTTGCCAATGGTTTACGTTAGTCCTCGAGCATAAAAGATCAAAGTTGGAAGTTCACTTTTCAAACACTGAATGTTATAAACATAAGGTTCCCATAGCTCACATGATTGTCATCGATTGTGAATTGTAGTGTGGTCGTCCATATTATCGTGGGCGTTGTAAGGATTGCGGTGCAGAAATTGGAGGTGAAGGTCATCGACTAATAGCCAACAATCAGTTGCATGATGGGTAAGTTTGTGTATCTTGTTTATTGCAGTGTGGTCGGCCAGCCACTGTTGGTAGGTGTAAGGACTGCGGCCTGGAAATTGGGGGACAGTCGTACCAACTACGTGCTGGCAATATAGTAGATGAAGGGTTCGTCCATCTGTCCACATGTTTTGTAGAATGTTTTTGACTGAAATTGGAAAGATAATCTTGCATAAATTGCAATACTTCAAGGGATATCTATTTCAATCAATTTTAACAAATGGATTGTTTCTTGTAAAAAAAAAATTGACATTTTACATATCTATATAAAAAAAACAATGTATATCATCATCAGAATTTGTTGATAATTTCTTAGGCTAGACCAGACTGCTACAGGACATGTGTTGGGTCGGGCGGAGGGGAGACAACCAGATGCCAGCCCTGAGAGAGGACTCTCTCCAATTGAGTGTGCCATTGTACGACTCTTCACTCACATGGCCATGTACCTAGGCGCCAGTATCAATCAACAGGTCAGATTCCGCAGAAGTCACATGCAAAGAGTACAAATAGTAGATAAGAAACATTTATGAATCAATTGATTTTTGACTAACCTAGAATTTTAGCATGCATATTTATTTATTGAATAAACTCTACATATAAATAATATTGTTTTGAAATCTTCAGGCCATCCAAAGTCTGATAAAGCCAGACCTTGATGCTAACAATTTGCTGCCCTTTTTGTGGGCTCACATAGAGAAAGACCTGCTGACCATTCAGAGAGCCGTAGGGAGGAGTGTGGATGATGTCTATATCCTTATACACAGTATCTGTAGAGACATGATGAGCAAACATAGAGGTAAAGTCTGGGGAAAGGAACTATGTTGGTATGGGGTGGATCAAATATTGAAAATAGGAAGTGTTGTTTTTACGGGCCGCCGGAAGGCGGTCCGTTATTTGATATACATTTTAATAGTGTTACTGCATTTCTGCGGGATAGTTCTTTTTTAATAGAAATAATATTTTGCTTCTTTTTATGAATTGAAAGTAAATTTGCATGTAGAACTATGTTTTATGCCTTATAAAAAATATCACATATTTTTGGTTTTACTAGTAAATGAAAACTAGGTCATACTTAGTAGACTGTCGTGTTTGGCGCGTTTTCATCGAGACTATAATCTATTCGGAAAATTTCGGAGCTCTTCATTCTTTTCAAAACAATGCATGGGGATCAGTATGCGGGACATACTATAGACCCGAAATACTAAAGACCTGAATGTCATTAAATTTTATATAAATGATCTATTTGAATTTCTATGTGCCGTGTCAAATAAAATGACTTTGTTTGTGTATTTATTATATTTCCATGTAAAATATGGTAGAAATTATAATGAAATTATATCCATATCAATTATTTACGCAAAAATATGACAGAAATGAAAATTTGTATTGACTGGAAAATTTGAACTAATCCATTACTATTTTATCATGAGGTCCCTTAAAATCATATCAACTAATGCATTAAGTTTTCATTCAATACAATGCAACAACAAAAAAATGGTTTGAAATACATAATCTCCAAGAGAAAAATGATGAGTTGAACTTATTGTATTACAGTAATGTACAAATCAATGTGTTCTTCATTACTTCATACTATGGCAATGACCATACAATTACCGTTAGAAATGCTAACAGTAATGAACTCGATTCTTTATGATGATAGTAAAATGTCAAACTTCAAAACAAGTTGCTGAAAGTATATTAGAATTTACCATAAAAATTAGTACAACCAACTTTTATTTTCTTCTTTTTGGTGTGTTTTTATGTAAACAACCAATGATTCATACAACAATTATATTTTTTGCGGCCCATTTGACGCTTGCGTCAATATGATTTCTTGTGTCTCTTTGTAAAGATTGTAAAGAACCCCCCCTCTCTCTCTCTCTCTCTCTCTCATCTTTAATACTTTCCACATTTCAGGTGGTCAACTGAATCAAGATATATGTGTTTTGGCCAACAAGGCAGCTAGAAAGAAATGGGAAGAAGATTTTGCAAAAACCTATTTGTCACCGGTTCTCCAGGTATCTGTCCAATATATATTTACAGTAAAGTTTTTTATTAATAAGCATGGATATAACATCTTGATTGATAAAGCAAAATTGTTTAGAATCTTCTGCAATCCAAAATATATTGCAAAGGCACTGTAGTTTAGATTTTGAGTAAATGCTTAACCTTTAATTTGTAGTTGTCTTGAATAAAAGTAATAAATGCATGTAAATGATGAATTTGCTATATCCTCAAGTTCATAATATTTTAATTTACAAGAGTTTTGCTGTATCATTGCCACATTTAAGATGGTCAGTGATTTCTTAAGTCATTAAAATCATATTTCAATTTTAATCTGAAGTGTTTTTTTTCCTTTTAGGAAATGACAAGAGATCTGAAGACCATGAATAAAAAGCTTGCCAATGATCAGAGATTGGGTATGTCTCTTTGAATTTTAAAGACTGAACCTTGTCTATTATCATACAAAAATACCTAGACAAGTACTTCTGAAATGGAAATTCTTTCATGTAAATTAGAGATATTCTTAAGATATTGTTCTTTTGATTATACGAAATGATAATGGTGTTTTGACTGCTGAATTTGACAGGGTCAGACCCACTGCTGTGCCTGTTGTTTGAGATAGACGTTCCATCAGAGCATTCCTCCCCCAGCAGCCTCCACAATGTGGCGGCTGTGTGGCGCTACAGGTCCCAGATCACCATGGACCACCTCCTACACACCGTGCAGGTCCAGGCTCCCACCCACAAAGTGTTGCTCATGTTTCTACAGGAGGTCAGAATTGTTATTCTTTTGGTTATAGCAGATGTAGCTGATTTAAGTTACTGTAGATTCTTAATTAAATGTGAGGAATTAATTTCCGCGTAAAACCACAAGAAGCACATCATGCGGATTTTAAAATCTTGCTTTTATTTTTCAGACATACATGTATGTAGTCTAAATGAAACTATGCTTACAGTTTGGCATTTGCGATTTTATATTCTCGCGATTTGATGCAAAACGGTTGAATTGCGGAATTAATTACTCGCCTAAAATAAGGAATCTACAGTATTCAACAAGTACATGTATCCTGAACCTACTCAGATTGTTGCTGTGCTATTTAAATGTACCACAATGTATCTTGTATAATATGCACTTGTGTATAATAGACAACCCCCAAAGGTGACCAGAACAAAAGAAATGATATAATCGATTAATTATAGTCAAACTCTTTGATTGTTGTACAGTTAAATAAACATTGTGAAGAAACGTATGTATGTCTTATATCGTCATTATTAAGATGTACAAATGATCGATGTATTTTTAGCAGTGTCTATGTAAAGCAATAATGTTTAACTGCATAACTGGACACGAAGTAATCAAGTTTAATAAAATCAGTATAATTGCTAATCTTCATGCACTTGAAAACACCCTGTGAAGTCCGACACAAGACAGGTGCATGCTTCTGACACCGGGAATTGTTAAACAAACATTGACCACGCGCCGAGTCAACAGGTGGCTGCTTACGTAATGGTGAATACACTGGCAATTTAAACTCGTTTGATGCAAGAAATAGTGTTGAGAGAGGATAAATATTTCAATACATGTACATGGAAATAAAACTAAGAATTAGATTTTTCTGATGCAGTAAAATTAGACTACACTCACACAACTAGCATAACACGCTATATTGGCAGTCAATACTCCCGTGGTGTCAAGAATCACGGCTTGAAAAAATGGGGTAAAATTTTAGTCCTATGTACAACATGCACCCCCCACTTTTGATCAAATTTTGGCTAAAAAAAGTGTGTATTATACACGCAACATTACGGTAATCATCTATTTCAGTAAAAAAATGTAATCATCTATTTCATTAAAAGGAGAAGCAGCTAAGAGCTATTCGTCTTGTACCTAGTATCGTGAAACTCCAGAAATTGCTGATTCAGCGATTCCAAAGGAAGTTGGACAGAGGGGAGGCTTTAACATTGACCATCGAGGATATGATAAAGGAGTATGAAAATGGTAAAAGAAAATTAGTACATAATGATTTTATGACTTAGTTTTAAATTTTTGTTGTAGTTTTACATTGTTAAATAACCCTTTTGCTTTGATATTGAATATTTTGTTTTCAAATTTTCTGTACTTTATGGCCATTAAATTGTAGAGGGTCGGTTGGATGAGATGAGGAATCTGGTGAATGACTTTATTCTGGCCTGGCAGTGTGTTAGAGACAAGCTCCTTTCTTACAGTATGTGTTGCAAATTGTCTGAAGTCTTACTGGTTTTTACACTTGAATTAATGCAGTAACTTTATTTAAACACATTTCCGTGTTACATATTTTTATTTTCTAAAGGCTACATGCTTGAAAACTAATCCATGAAGGTTATATTTCACATAAAAAGAAACTTGCCCCATGATGTTCATTGTGATATGATGACATATCAGAAGCAAGAAGTGAAGAGTTGCATTCAATGTTATTGTTATGATCCACTTTTTTATGATCATGGATATTTATATGAAAATTTTATTTCTTATTGATAATAGAAGACTGATAATATGTTAAATGAAATAGAAAAAAGACAAAATATTTGAATTTGGACAGTCACTTAAAGCTTTAGTTAGCATCTAGAAAATTGTCAACAATGGTTCAGTTAATAAAAAAGATAAACAATGAACAGATAGACAACAGTACAATTGTTCGAATTTACTTTCTCTTAATTGAGAGGAGCATATTATATTTAATATTTTGTAGCCTTTCCGACCTTGGAGGGATTAACCAAGATCCCCAAGGAGTTCTGCCAGAAGCCCATCACTGATGCCCACCCAGTGTCTGTGCTGCTGCCCACTTTTAGGGACAATGGGCTCTGTGCCTATGGTCTACTGTACTATCTACTGAAGAAACAAAACAACTTCCTGCAGGAGTACTGCAAGGTGAAGAAACTCAAGTAAGTTTCATGGCAGTTTTCTTTCAATTGTAAAGAGATGGAAACATTCAAGTGAACATTGAAGGGTGTGCATCATTGTAATATGTGAAAATAAAATTGAAAATCATTCCTATGGGTAAATACCTGATCATATAATGGATTATACATATGTAGATTCATATTTTAGTCAAAAGGTGTATATAGCACATTTACATGACTGTAATTGACTTTGATTGACAGGTACACAGATCTCCCCAAGGTCCAGTTGAGGGACGTGACCCCGGCTCACCTGATCAGCTACCACCCTGACAGGGACATCCTCCCCATGGTGATGGCCAACTGTCACTACACATTCCAGGTGGGCAAGGGCACCAAGATAGACTACAACTTTGGGGACTTGGAGCGCCAGCTCATGGACCGATTCCTGTTTTCCAAGTCTGTCATTGAGATGCCAGTGTATGAGGTATGTGTCACTAACACAGAGGTTAGAGTCACATTGATTTATAAATGTATTACACATTAAACTCCTTCACAATATATACCTGTCCATAATAATGTTTAAACAAGTGAAATATTTTTGTCTTTGCAGTTTGAGATGATGACGTACAGATCAGAGACAACTAATGCTGTGGTGTTTAGAGATCTCCGACAGAAAATCAAACAGGTGAAATTCTTTTTCTAGATTAACTGTATTGAAATAGAGCAAAGACACAAAATATTGTTTCAGGTTTACACTTACAAGTGCTTCACTCTGATTGGTTTGGGTGTCTTGTAGGAACCTTTGACCCCTGTAGTAGCCAATCAGATCTGTGAGGAGACCAGAGCTTACCCTGACCTTTGTGAGACCTTGGACAAACTAGAAATCACCATCAGCTTCCTGAAGTCTGTAAAAGGAGACCCCAATATGTCCTTGGAGAAATTCATGACCCAGACTCTCAAGATGGAAAACCCCTTCCCCAGTCAAAAGGTTTTATTTTTATATTCTTTAATGGTATAGACCTTATGTATTCTTGTTCTTTGCTTCAGATAATTCTACTGTAATTGATACAGAGTATTATTAACTAAACTTGAGTGCATTCTTTTTAAGGCAAGGTCCTCATGTCAATGCAAGCATGCCCAGTCTCTGTGGATAACTTTGGCCATGGAGAAAACCCGAAGACAAGCCTCACACAAACAGGTCGGTTGGTTTGTCTATCTTTAATATGTTAATCTATAGTCAAAAGGACAATATAACCAAATAGGAGACAGGCAACTGTATTTTTCTGACATTTTTATAAGAAATACTTAACTTTGTTTAATTATGAAATTAATATGAAGATCAATGAATACCAGAGAGAAGATGTAAATCAGGTGTTATTTCTCCCAATGAATGTTGCTATTTAATTTCTCCAATCTCTTTTTTGAATGGGTAAACAACTCGAGCATTAATTAAGTGGTACATGTACATGTATGGTGTCTGTGTTAAGCACAAGATATACTGCAAATACTATATAACTTAGTAGTACATGGTGCCATTGTTTGTCAATGGTTACCAAAGCAAGAGAATTGAATTTCTATTTGCATATAATTATTGCATCGACTGGGTTTTATTATATCTTGACACATTAACATCACATTGTATACAGAGATTATCAGCAATTCGTCAATGATTTACATTTATATTAGATGTTCAAAAAAAAAATATTTTGCATTTTTCTTTCCAGGATGCATTTGAAGGTGTAGTGACAGAACTGAGGGAAGAGCTTAATGCTGCACAGAGAGATATGATCACGTCCATGTGTGAAGATATCTCCCTCGAGAGACTGGACCTACTGCTGGAGATCCTGTTTGAGTGCATTATGCTGACAATAACAGTTCCTAAAGGAACTGACGATGATGATTTGGACATGGCCAAACTTCCGTAAGTGGAACCCTTCGAGTTAGTCACCATCCTAATGATGTCTAGCTCTCTTTTGTTTTGATACAAGTTTTTCATTAGATCCAACAACGTATGTTTTTTTTTTTTTAAATTTTACACAGGTGCAGATTTATCATTATCTTCCATAGCTGTGCATAAAATCTTTAGATTATTCAAATTTCCAGAATAAAAATTTTAATACTTTTTATTTTTGTTATTTAAATTTGAAAGCAGATTACATATTCATTATATGAATATCGGTACATCAAGAATCACCTAACTTCTATAACTATTCATTACAGTTTGCGAGACACACTTCTTGGATACATATCTGCTCCTCAGTATGACCTTGACCTCAATTACCCAGGATGGACGAATGATGTTATAGAGAGAATTCCAAATGAAGGAGCGGGTTTCACCCCCATTCTTAACAACCAAGCAGTTGATACCTGGCTGTTTTTGTATGCTCTTTTCACAGTCAAACAAAGTGAAAGAAGATATTGATATGTGAGGTGATTAACTAGGCAATTAAAAACTGAGAGTGAAGGTTAGACTAAAGTAAAATCAGATATAAACTGTTTTGAAATTTTTTTTTAATTAAACTTTTTCTTTTTTGAACTGAAAAGCTTAAGGTTGGAGCAACATGTTGAAGATTGTGAAACCCAATTATAACTGCTGTGTATTTTTTCTATATTGATCATTTTACTTAAGGAGAAACATATCAAGGAAATATGTTCATTGTTTGGGACCAAATTTTCAATGTGATATTGAAATAAACAACAGTGCCAACTTTATGTTATCTTACAAAGAGTGATCGGCTTTATTATGTTTTGATGTGCTTTCTGTTGTGCATTGCAGTAGATACCTGATTGTTTTGTTATCTTTAATGTTTTTTTTTTTTTTAAGTTTTTGTTGATATTTTGTTGCCTCTGATTTTGAAAATAAAACTACACAATTTATACATACATGTATATTTGCCAATACGCTTATTTGCTTTATTGCACAATTGTTGTAATACTGACCACACAGAATGTAACTGACTTATGTAGCTTTTTGTTTTATAAGGTTTGGTTTATCAAAGAACAATGTACTTTTTGTTATTATATTAAAACTTGTTTTGCACAAGCTTCATATGGACTTAGATTCACACAGTTGTTTAATGTAGATGTGACAAACCTTTTTCTTGCTACACGTTTATGCGCCATGTGAAATTAACAGTATGGTATATTTTACATCTATTTGTAGAAAAATTGAACTGCATACTATCAAAATCAAAAAGATAAAACAAAGAAATTATGGTATAAGGCAGAAATAAAACATGCTAAATGGAGGTCTTGATACCTCATTACCTATGTAAATAGGTGACAGTTATATAATTGTAAAAACTAATTTTTCACATACCCTCTTTATCTCTGTATCATGCCAGGATGTTTTATTATATAAGTTGGCATTTTGCATGCTTTGAGTTATTATTTTGTGTAGAGATTCTCTGGATTACAGTTGGGTTAATTATATTGCATGTAGTCAGTTTAAATCCGGTGATGTACTACATATAACTGTTTGATACACTGTCATGATGTATAACAGGAGTGAATTATAAATGACTTTTTGCATTAGGAGTAATGAATATGCACAAATTGTCTGGAATCAGACTTGAGCTTTTGTGTATATACCTAAATAGCTTTAATATTACTGTTTTGGATACACGTACATGGTAATGCAATGTACATGTACGCAAGTGTCATGCATTTGTGCAATAAAATATCTTTATTACATACTCCAGTTGATTATTTTTGTGATTTCTTTGATTATGAAGTTAGTGTTCAATCTGACATTTAAGTGAAGTCGCATATGCGTTTTTAGAGGTGACTAAAAGTGAATACATCTTAGGATACAATCCATGCATGTTTGAAGGAAATTGATATGTTTTTTGATTGTTTAAGAAATTTTAGGCGGCCCTATATTTCCTGTGAGACAACTGAGAACATATAAATTCTTGGATGCTGTTAAAAATGCATATAATTTTTGCTCGTTCATATCCCGGCGAATTATCCTCGGTGAGGCTTTCTCTTGCTTTTCATGTGTAATTAGATGTTATAGTGAACGAAAATGCCATATGCAGATTTTCATATATCAAGAAAAAGTTAATAGGGATTCTTACCATCCAGCCCATGAAAAACTCGTCTGTTTTTAAAAGATCAATTCTATGTAAGAATCAATGATTTATATAAGGGTCTGGCCACCCATAGTCACCAATTTTCCTTATATTTCATACATGGACACACCTAGGTGTAAAACGCAAAAAACCACTAAAAGTTGGTTGCTGGGGGTAACCGTTGCCATGGTAATCGAAGCTAAAGATGGGAAAATAGTAAAACTTTCCTACTTTGAAGCCATATTAAAAGGTTTTGCCCACTAATGTAAACTATCAAAGACATAAAACAGCCTTTATCCTATTTTCAATAATTTAATTATATAAGAAAATTGATGGAGAAACCAATACTTTTAAAATGTTACCATGGAAACCGTTACAAATTTTTGAAATCAGTTTTCTGCGGTTTTTAAATAAGCCGAAATGGGAACTTTTACATCCATATCAATGTCCATGCAATATGTATTTTATCATGAAAATTGACATCCGTTTTTATGGCAACAATGCCAAAAATTAAGAAAATCTGAGAAATTGAAGATTATTTCGATATGCTTTCATTCCTGATTTTAGAATTTATTTGCAATTGTTTTAGTTGGAACTTGTAAAAATATATCTAAATTTTCATTATACACCACAAAAACCTTTGTTATGTAACAGAGAAGTGTTGTTGCTATGGAAAATTAAGTTGCATAAAAAATCACACAGAAATTCTTACTTTTTGAAAAGTCCATAGCAACGGCAGTTATTTTTAGAAAATTTCAGATTTTTTTCAAGTGTCATTAAAGTTAAGGACATACTTTATTTTTTCTCCCCTTTTGATAATATATATTTATTCATTATAAGTGAATAATATCCATTTAAAGATGCCTAAAACATTATAATTTTCCTTATTTTTACGCTTGTTACCATAGCAACGGTTCTCAATTTTCATATTTAAATTTTTCATTGCACAATCATAATAGTGTTTACCAAAAAATCCAAGATTTGCATTTTTTATCAAAATTAGATGAAGAAAACTGATTGTAAAATTTCTGTTAAGTAACCATGGAAACGCTCTAAAAATATGCGTTTCTCCATGAATTTTTTTCTGTCCTTTGAAAAATGACAACTATTTTTAATAATATATTCTACCCTGGAAACCCCAAGTTCTGCACATTACTCACAATATGTTCTCAAATAAGCATTAAAATGCCATTTTTACATCTTTACCCTCGGTTACCATGGCAACGGGACCACATAGCTACAAATAAATGGTGTTAGGCTTTTTTACTCACCAAAGTTTTTCAAATTGTCAAGTATGAAGAAAATCCGTGACTATGCGTGGCCACCGAATTTTGATTCTTACATAATATTGATCTTAAATAAAATTTAATTTAATTTGAATAAGTTTTTCTGAACATCTCTTTTTTCGTTCCTCTGTTTCTCAATCAGTACTGTCTATATACACCTGTCTGTCTGTCCGTCCATTTGTTATTTTGTTATCTTTACTTCAAATTCTAAAACTGCCGAATAAATTTCACACAAAAATTGGCGCACAGAAGGGGAATAAGAATCTTAATTGTAAATCTGAAGGACAAACCAATTTTTCAAAAAGAGATACTAGAAATCATTGAATTTAGAAAAGCTGTTGTTTTAAAAAATACGCTGAAAAAACACTCCTTTAGAAAGACCTGAGGGGTGGTATTGTAATGTCGAGGGCTGATACAGGCTGTGATATTGAAAAGGGGTATTTATCATTCTATTTATTACATACTTAGTAATTAAATTTTAAAAAAAAGCATCATCTTGGACAAATTGATTTTAAATATTACTTGAAAATAGTCTGTACATGTATTAAATAAAAATTAAAATTAAATAAAAATATGAGATCTTATTGTTTAACCAAACATGTAGCTATACAGAACCGGGATTTCCTCGTGTTTTAAAATTAACTGCATTTAAAAATGTCGACTGTAAGACATGTTTTATTTTCTGTTCGTAAACATCCAGAAATGCCGAAAGCAGAAAAAGGCAAACGAGTTCCGGACGACGGACAATAGGTGGTCAGAGCCCTCGGTTTAACTGAGCTAATATCCTGTTATATTAAATACACGTAACGCTATTGTGCAGTTATTATGAATTATGAAATTTGAAGTAAATTGAAATCAACTATGGTTTCTTAGGAATGTTGGCTAGGTCCTGTATATCGAAATGTCTAAGTTAAAAAAATCTGTTGAAATCTCTTTGCTTTATATATTCTTACTAATGTTCATATGTAAAATGTTCAAATCTTAATCAATAATGTTTACATAGTTTGTTATTGTCATTTTTCATAGCAAAGACTTAATTAATATGTGCTCTGCTGTATCTTGCCTTCATGCACAAAATGACAACTGGTTTAAAAATAATTCTATTGTTTTAAAGACTGACCTGGCCCTATGTAAAGAGTAAAGAGTGCATTTAAAAAATGTCGTGTTCATTACCCCCCCCCCCCCCCCCCCGCCCGTGCTGCCCCTAAAGTAGTTATGGTCGCCTTAATTGGAAAACCGAATTATTAAGGAATTTCTAAGAGGTGGTTTGGTTTGGATTCAGAATATATATATATATATATATATATATATATATATATATATATATATATATATATATATATATATATATATATATATATATATATATATATATATATATATATATATATATATATATATATACAGCTACATGTACCTTGCATAACTTTATTAATTTAATCAGTATTTAAAAGCCGCAATAGGACTTGTCTGACATGTTTCTCTTTTTTTTTGCCCTTATTTTTGTTCACCCTAAATGTATTTCGCAAAACAGATTTCCTTATTGCAGTAGAATTTTATATTTTGTACTATTGCTACCGGGTGGCGATAAAGTTATTATTAATTGTACGGATAGTACAAACACACAAAATTGATAATACCAAGGTCAAGTACGAAAACCAGACAACGCCGACCAAAGTTCAATGAATACAACCAATGAGAACGAATGCGGAAGCTATATTACTGTAGATAGCCGCTTTCATTATCAGTTGCTTTTTGTTTTGGCAGCTCCCCCTTGCCTATTTAATTTGCATTTTCACCTTCACAATTGGCCATATATCTTCCTCATTTGGGTTTGTTGTGGTGTAATCTTCACTTTCCAAATCATTCATCGTAGAATGGCTGTTCGAAGTCTTATTGATTTTATCGGCCAAGGTTTGCCGAATGGACAAAATACTGGTTTTGGCACGTGCGACATTGGGACGTCATAATAGCTAAATCAACACCTATATATTATGAACAAAACATTTTACTATTATACGCTTGAAGAGAATGAAGAGAATTAATTTTCGATTTATTGCAATAATCGGTCGATATACTCTCATCAGATCTATAAACCATGTACTGACCTCATCAAAAGGCCGTAATTGTATGATATTGACCATATTATGCCGTCATGACATTTTTATGAGGTCAATTATCAAAATTTTAAAATAGGGTGTTTTTAACTATATATTTAAAGCATTTTTCAATATTTTTGCATTTAACGCCATACAATTATCTTACTGAAAAAGTGAAAAAAAATGAACAGAAAATATGCAAAATTATATTGACTGACATATGAAATCCTAATTTTTAGTATTAAAGTACTGCCGTAAATGTTTTTACGGAAACCAAAATCTGAAAAAATTAAGTCCGAATTTCCTCTGTTTTGCTAGAAGTTCGTTTTTATTTAATTTCAGCCTTATTCTATAATATAGTAGAGATTTCGAGTTTTATGTCAATAATAATTCATTTCATAAATACTTCTAGTGTTTAGAACAAATTTTAATTATAACATTGAACTTAATAACAATCTGAACTTGACAACTCAACCCCCGAGTACAAAATAACATTATTAAGGTACTAAGTAATTGAAATGACATTGATGCAAAAATAAGTTAGTCGAACTTTATATACTTAAAAAATTGGATATATCGTTGGTTTGATCGTGTAAAAATTCCACAATTTTGTAAAACAAAAAGTAAAAAAAGGCTTCTTTCTTGAAAATTCCATTAATTTCCCTATCTTATAAGCATGCATATGTGCGTTTTATGTTTACATTTAAGTTTTCTTCACTTATCTTATGTGACACTAATGAACAGCCGTAAATTACCTTCATATTTACATATAGGCCTACACGTGATGAATAAAACCTTCTTGCCTATCAAAAACCGATATAATCTTGTTGCGCAGGCCCCTGCCTGCGCAGATAATATTAGTGGGTCACAATTTATGATAAATAAAAACCATCAGCGACAGGATTATTTGTTAGTCACCCGATAACGAAACTTACACTACCTCTTCCAAAGAGAAGTTATGATTCGCTGTCATATCTTCCCTGTTAATTAGTGTCAACAATAAAGTAAGTTTTATATATCATGCTAAATGTTTTAGATTTTTTCTCTATTAAAAAAAATAAATAAATAAGTCTTCAATGTATTTTTACACAATGATGAAACATATGCTAGTCTACTACTTTAATAGTCTTTTGAAAAAAGATTAAAAAGAAGAATTCCCGCTTTTCCTAATGTTTGATATGAATATTTTAATATTATTTAAGCATTTTATCTTCACATTTTGGAATTTAAATGTCACATGTATTCAGAAATGCAGATGATTTCCCTTTTTTGACAACAGTCATTTCATTTTTCGATTATTGTTACGCTTATTGCTGTTCATTCCTTATATTTAAGGAATGCGAACAAGTATACCTACATTTACCTAGTAGTTTTTCCTTTGTTATATATGAAAACCTATTAAGTTTAGCGATCGGTTGTACCTCCAGCAATTTAAGAAAAACAAAACACACCTAAATATAGGCACACATATTTAAAGTCTTTAGTCATTGATGGACCTTTCCCTGAAACAGGCCGAAATGTTAAATCATTTCAAGAACCATACACTGTAGAAAATCATGGATGCGGTGATCGTGTTGATTTCAGAAAACTGCAGAGTGTGGAAACTTATAAAATTATTACATATTGTTATTTTTGTGGATTTGTAATTGCTTATTTACTATGTTTGATAAAGTGTGTCCAGTTCTAACGATGCACACGTTATGCACTCTGTATGAACGACACCTGTATTCGGAGTGCACGTGAAGGCAGCAATATGTGTGCTAGATTATTCGAAAACTAGTTAATGCAGAAGAGATATACCCTTTTAAACTTGTTACTATGCATTCAGAAGGCCGAGCAACCAGAACGCCCCGTTTTTAAAGGGAGCGACCTTAACTTTCTTGATCGGTATAATTACAAATGTATATAAATGTATTTCCTTGTTTAAAAATATGACGACCAAAACGTTTATGGACTCGGGTCATCTTTCGGTGATTGCAAATAATGCAAGTAAACAACTTTTTCGAAGAAATTCACTTGATTTGAACAATCCATTGATATATATGTAAGCTCATCAATACAAATTTTATTAAGAGTTTGTATTTTTAACAAACATTTATTTTCCACCCATGACATACATAAGGAAGTTTTTACAAGGGCGCGGTACGGTACTGAATAAGACAGTATATCGGGTGAAGGTCAAATATGGGTTCTCTTTTTTTTCAAACATCCCACGATAAGCTTATTGACTCATTTGATATCAGTCAAACTGTTATCTGTGTTTACAAGTCGTTAAATTTAGAAGTTTCGCACTATGAAGTTTGTTTCAAATGCGTTCAATTTTGAACTGAATCAACACACTCTGAAGATATCTACTTTTCAAAGCCATGAAATCAATTAGGTATTTAAATGTTTAGCGACTCATAACATTTTTCGATGAGAAACTTTTTACATGAGCTTATGCAGTAAAAAAAATAAAAATTGTTAGAAAAACAGTTAAAGAATTTACTTCGTCATTGTGTTGTAAGGTATGTCATCGTGATGCTATCGAAATGTCTTCGAAAAAATTGTTCCTGTGTGTCTTTCTCTTACCAGAGGTCGTGCTAAAGAAGTTTCGCCTACATCTCTCTCTACGCCATATGTGCAAGATTCTTGTAAAAACCGAAGATTCATAGCTCTTGTTCAAACTAGAGGTACCGTGAGCAAGCTCACAATTGATACCCCCGCTAGGAAAAAATCATAATTCAAGTCGTTTGCTATAATTATAGAAAATGGTGGATGCTATCTATTTAATTCTTTTTTTAATTGCTTCTGCTAATCTGAGTACATAAACCAATTTCTATTCTTTAAGTTGCATTTTATTTAAACTTAACTTAACGCATGAAGACAATTGTATCCTCATGTTAACAAAAATGACTGGAATCAAACGATAATCCACATCACATGTCATGCAGCCATTAAATGTTTTGAATTTTGGTATACCGAGCCCGAGTTTTATACCGAAAATTTTTCCACACAATTTTGTTTTTCAAAAAAAAAAAGGCGAAATACATCAAGGCGGGCCATTTTCAGAGGGACTGGCGGGGATTAGAATGTAACAATTAATTTTATTTCGCCATATACAAGCAAGCGTTGTGTCAAATTCTACCTTCTAATCATTTCCATTTATACAAGACATGACACATATAAAAATTAAGAATTTTTAAAACAATTACTTTATACTTGCAAAAATTACATTGGGTCAAGGTCATGACATACCTTTAGTATGGCAATCTTCGAGTGAATTAAGAATTTCCATAAGAAAGATATGGACCAGACACCAATTTTACACTTTTCTGCCAAAGACCTTGCCCGGATGACCTTGGGTCAAGGTCATGACACACCCTCAGGTCATAAGCAATCTTTGTGTGAAGTATGAACTTCCAATGTCTCTCCATAAAAAAGATATGGACCGGACACGAATTATGCACTTTTTCTACCAGTGACCTTGGCCTTGCCTGAATGACCTTGGGTCAAGGTAATGACACACTCCAGGTCATAAGTAATCTTTGTGCGCGGTAAGAACTCCCAATGTCTTTCTGTAAGTAAAATATGGACTGGACACGCATGGTGATTCCAATATACTTCTCAAACTTCGTTTGCGGGGGTATAATAAGAATTCATATAATATACTTTGTTATGTATATCAAATACATATGAATTAAAAAAAATGTTTTAATCGCTGCACATGTAACTACATGTATCTTATTTTTATGATGAACTGATTTATCTGTTCAGCACTTGAGCAGTGAGTTAACATTAAGATACAGATTTTGCATTTAACAATTTGATAAACTTAGTTTGAAAACTCGGTTTGGAAACAGATTCGTAAAAAATCCACAACAATGGTTATCCCTATTTATTATTTGCTAAAACATTATTTCCCAGATATTTCAAGAATGATAACTAATTTTTAAATACTGGACGAACAAAAATCAAAATACTTCTCTTCTGATACCATAAAAAAAACAGGCTCGCCCCTCAAATAAGGGACCAGTATAGGTCTGAAGTCTTTTACCCATAGTTCTTACGCTTAATACAAAATATGTCTGACCCTTCGAATACAGATTGTGCTCCCATTCTTATCCCCTCGCGCAACTTGTTGCGAAGGGGATATAGCATCGCTACCGTGCGTGTGTGTGTTCGTTTGTGTGTATGTGTGTGTGTATGTATGTGTGTGTGTGCACTCCATTTCAATTTTCTAGTAAATCAATAAAAAACCTTCCAATAGAATATCCTCAACCTTTGCACAAATATGCCTCATTGTAAAAGATTAAAACAAATGCAATGTCATATTAATTGGTCAATTTTTTTGCAAAAAGTTAGATAAAATTACACCATTGTAAAGGAGGGGGGGCATACATTATGACAAAATTCGTTTAAAACTAAACAATATTTATCATAGATTGCACACTTCTGTAAAATAGCAAATAAAAAATGCATGTGCCTTTCCAAACCATTAATACTATTACAAATTATTATTTCATTAAATCAATGTCATAATCAATTTTGTATACGAGTTATCAATCGAAATTTCTGAGTAAGAGTTATCAATCTTCCGCTTCACTTCTTTGAAACCAAAGTGAAAGTAAGCAGTTCAAATCAACAACTTCATATTTTTTGGATTTAGATCTAGTACAGATAAAGAAAATGTAGTTTTTGCAGTAATGGAGGGTTAGTAGAATGTGGTCTTCTCATTAACATAACTATATATTGCTAAATAATGCATCCCTACACACAATAACTCATGTCGCGAGGGGATGCTCCGCTTAGCGGTGCCCTTGTTAAACTTATTATGCTAACTTTAAAGTTACTTTGATTTCAACGTAAACACATTTGAAAGTTTCTTTTGATAATCTGGCTAAAAAAGTTAGTATCATATCTGTAAGTAGTGAGTTGGTTACTATAATAAAGGTACATTACACGTTAAGATATCAGGGTACCCCATACCACTTTAAGATATCACAGTTGTTGAACTAAATGATAAAGGCTCACATGAGCTTTCCAGATAAAATATCATCATGTGTGTGAGGTTGTGTTTATTGCCATAACCTTTGTCCTCGTCTGCAGTTCTAACTTTTCAAATCTTTATCTGTTCTAAATCAACTGTTCAAAGGTACAGACACTGCCTGAAGTTTGTGAAAGCAGGCGCTGAGATATATTTTTAAATTACATTCTAGCTTCTTAATTTGTTATAACAGGCATAAAAACAAAGTACCAAGATAGCTGGAAAAGAGAAAATAAAGATTTTGAAGAAATTCTTTAAAATAAGTCGCAAGTGCAGATTAACTTTGCAACTTAAATTTTGCGGAATGAAATTTGTTAAACAATGTGCTCCGGATATGTAATTGGTCTTTTTTAGCCAGATTATCAAAAGAAGGAATATATAGGAGGATAGAGGAGAGAAATCTTGCTAAAATTCATCATTATTAATTTTGGTTTTTTTCTATCTAAAAGTTCTAATACAGTAAAACTAAATCTTTATTCTTCTTGTAATAACCACAATATCAAATACAAGAACCAGGACGCACCTGTATCGAGCTACACGTCTATTTGCTACAGATAAGATCGATGTTTTTTCTGGGTAATACACTATGCATGCATTCTCGCTAACTATATAATTAAGGTGTAACCAAGGGATTTCCCATAGCATTTTTGGGAGTTGATTTTTAATCAACTCTCCTATGCAGTCACTCGGACAAACCGAAAGTGAAACAGTGTTTGGACCTAAGCACAAATCATTGCTCCTGACAAGACTTAGTTCTCGGAAATAATTGATGAATTCGATGTGATGTATGCTAAAGCATTGTTTTTCAAGGAAACTTATTTACAAATACCTTTAAAATAGTCAGATTTTAAATGGTACGAACAATTTAAATATTTTTTGTAGTCGTATATATTCCTACGCCAGAGTTCAATATAGTCTCGTTCAACTCGACGCTCGGCTGTCTCCGTAAACCCTTCTCGGAGATTTACGGTGTCAGTCGAGCGTTTGGTTGAACTAGACTAGAGTTCAATATTGCTTGGATCCATACAATTTTCGAGAAATATTTCTACCACTGATACATAGTTTGATTGAATGAATTTTATCTTTAAAAATTATTTAACATGATTCATATGGAGGTTTCTCGACATTCTAGTCGAAAAAGTTCAAAAATTCATATTATAAAAATATGCGTAATTCAAATTACAAACTACGTAAGTACGTATACATGTACTTGTCATGCAAAATAACATATCATTGATTTTAAAATAAATAAACATCGACAAAATCAACTCCCGTCAGTTCTTCAGTACTTTGATTATACATATAACCGGAAGGGTTAATCAAGATTATTAAGTTATCTTTAAAAAAAAGGCGAATTATGGGTGCCAAATTTAACTCGTATCATATATATATATATATATATATATATGATACGAGTTATATATATATATAATTTTTGTTTGTTACATATATTTTTTTTCCAACATGAACAGCTTTTGTAAAAACTGAAAAAAGTATCAAATAAAATTATTAATGCATTGCACTGCACTAAACACAAATTGTTAAAACGATTATGATTTGTTATTATTAGTCTAGTTGATATACCCGTAACTACATGTAGCAGTATGAAAGGAAAAGTATAGCTAAAACGATTAAGCAGGTCTTTGGCTTGTCAAGTCAAACCAATTAATATTAATTTTATTAAAAAAAAAAATTGTCCATTGAAAAATGTTGGCCTAAGTTAAGTAATTTTAATGTTTATATTCTACATATATTATAAATGTACATGGAAGCTTCAATTTGTTTTTAAGGAATAACATGAAAATTATATTTCCATTGCTTCATTAACAGCCCTGCTCAAATTCAAATTTTGCGTTAAGATAAAATTACTACTAATAAAATGAATTCATTACTTGCCAGAAATATTTGTATCTCTATTAAATAATTGACGTGCATATCAAAGGTGATATTGTATACGAGTAGCGTTGTTGCGTTTTCCGCAGCGCCCGAAGGAAATATGATTTGTCTTAGAGAAATAAATCTTCAAATCTTTTGAACGTTCACGCAAAGAATTGCTTATTATACCGAACGACAGGTGAAGATTCAGAATTTATCAGGTTCTAACTAGTTTGGAAAACAAAAAACAAAGATGTGGGTATTTAAATTCAGTCACTATACACACATGGAAGAGATGTTATTATTGTACACCCTCAAATTAGTTGAGAGAGAGAGAGAGAGAGAGAGAGAGAGAGAGAGAGAGAGAGAGAGAGAGAGAACAATTTTATCATTTATATGAGAGAATAAGCTTTTACCTTCAGCGTACAGATATATTTAGACATCTCTCTGTCAATCTATCTTCAACTTCTTCTTTTCAATGCATTGACCTTAGCAAGGCATGTGTGGACTTCTTTCTAAAATGGTATAAATACCAACTAAATACAAATGTCAGAGGTTTTTAAATCAGCATAAAATAAATATTTAATTTTGAAGAGGAAAACATACATAATATTTGTTTCATACTAACTTGAATTATTTGTGAAAGTGTGATTTTCAACACTTGAAAATTACTCTAAGTATTAAATTAAGATTTAATTACCATCATTTGTCACTTTTATACCAGTCGGAATGTAGAATAATCTATAATTTCAAGAAGAATGTCTGGATTTATAAAAATGTCTGGATCATAACCGTATCCAAACTTTTCATAACCGTTCATCAAACTTTAATCTGCACAAGCCATGCTTTCACACAAGTTACTGCTTTTTGGACTGAAAACTTTCCCAGAATATTTTTAACGATTTTCTCTATGTTCTTATATAAAAATTCATCCCGCCATTGCGACCCCGCCCTACCCCCCAGGGACTATGATTTAGCAAAATTGAATAAACACAACCTGAGGATGCCTTTACACAAGTTTTAGCTTTTCTGGACTAATAGGTTTTAAAAAGAAGATTTAAAAAGATTTTCTCTATATATTCCAATGTAAAATTCACCCCCCACTGTGGCCTCACCATACCCCCCAGGGACAATGATTTAAATCAACTTGAATCTATACCATCTGAGGATGCTTCCACTCAAATTTGAGCTTTTCTGGCCTAATAGTTTTTTAGAAGAAAGATTTTAAAAGATTTTCTCTATTTATTCCTATGTAAAACTTGATCTCCCACATTGTGGCCACACCCTACCCCCGGGGACCATGGTTTGAACAACTTGAATCTACACTACATGAGGATGCTTTGAGAAGATTTTTGAAATTTTTTTAATAATTCTAAATTATCTCCCCTTTAAAGAAAGCGTGGCCCTTTATTTGAAGAAAAAAAACACCCACGAATCCCCTTCACCTGGTGAGCTTTCAGCTCAGGTGAGCTAAAACACTTATAAAGCATGACATTTAGAATTTATACGTAGATATCATTGATTATCTTTTACAAAAAATTAAATCTTGAATACTTTAAAAAAAAGTCAAGCAAGAGTTTTGAAGATAAAAAAAATTTGAATTTTCTTTATGACACTTACAAATGCATAAATAAACAGTTCTGAGAGACATACCTCTGTTATTCACTGGGTTAGTTTATAAAATGTCCTCTGTAACCTGTCTGAAAATAAATAATTTAATTAGCACATAATAAGAACTCACTCAATATATTAAGTACAGTGTAACTGGCTGAACATTTTAGCAAATTTCTGTGTAATAAGGAACATTTAAAAAAGCAATTTAATTTTCAGTGTTGATATATCAACAACAAGAACAGAATTATATAAAACTTTCAACTTGCAGCTGTAAGTTTTATGGAATACCAACTCGTTACTTTGCAACGAGCTTTTAGACTCTAAGTTTTTCCTACTTTCACTTTTCAAGATTGAAATGGGTCTGATCTAAATAAAATGCATTTTATAAACATATATTTAATGTTGGCTTAATTTTCAAGCATTGTTCTTTTTCTCTAAATCGACTCTTTGCTAGTTAGCCACAGTTGCTGAGTTGTAGCTTTGTGGAAAATGTTTACCGACAGGCCTACCGTTTACATAGAGCAGCTGTAGTATATATATGTTTATGTGTATATATACATCATATCACTGTATTTGCCTATACATTTCATCTAAAATCTTTTATCAATTTCACCTAATTAGAGTGAATTACCATCGATTGTTGGCAATACACGTTTCTGGTTTTCAACCCGAATTTTTCTGGGGAACACAAGCTCTGAGCTACTTTACATGTTGTAAAATGACTAGGATGCAAAATTATATCATTTTATCCATAATTGACAATTTTCACAATAGACCATTACTTCATATAGCATTATTCCACGCATATTCATGAAATAATTAACCTCTATCTGCTCGAAATTGAACCACCTGAGCCGTTCATTTTTGAACAGTAAACCATCACATAACAAATAGGTATGTTGCACTCTGCCACTTTTGTGACTTTATTGTTTAACCAAATTTGGTTTGAAATAATCAGGAAAATGACAATAGGTGATTATATAGCAATAATTAATAAGATTATAAAATTAATCGTAAAATTATGAATATTTCATTCTTTATGCCATAATATTTAACAACTAAAATAATCCATAACTCCCATTACTGATGTAATCAATGATGTGATTTATTAGATAATTTATGCAAAACATAATCCTTGTGGTCTGAAAGCGCCATGCTTAATTAAGAAAAAAGAAAATACACAATGATTTTTCTTTTTTATATACATGTTCATGAAAAAGGAAGGTGGAGGGGTGGAGGTGGTTTCAGATCACTTTGAAAATTTTCAATGCTTAGCCATCGTCGTCCTGAAAGAAAGTGAGAACCCACACTATTAAAATGACGCTCCCAAGATTTTACAGCGGAAGAAATTCATTGGTTACATCCAGCGACGTTGATTTTATGTCCATATATGAAGATGCTATATATAACTTTGACAATACCGCAGGAAAGATAACTCTCGCGAACTTAACAGAAATTATCAATATGCATAAAATATTTTAAGAAATCTTAAAAATGATTTACAATACAAATAAATAAATAAGAATGATTGACAATCCTTACCCTTACCCTCAAATCGAATCTGCAAATTCAACATCTTCTGCTTCGGTGACGTAAAAATGACATTATTGCAAACAACAAAGTTAAAGCCAATCAAGATTGAAATCCGATATTGGTTACAAATAAATTTTCTGTAATTAGTTGGCAAAAGTTTGTTAGATAAATTTTATTTATACATGCACTTACTAATAAATGCATAAATACAGGTTAAAGTCGATCATGAAAATGAAAAATAAATGAAACTTTATTGAATACAAATACAAATATTTTATTGGCACAAGCAATTACAATAATTGGCAAAGGCCCAACATATGCATATTAAAACAGCATTGTTTTTATTACATTTTTATTTATATACGTGTATATTTTTAACATAATTATGTTGTTTGAAAATGTACATGTATTGAACATATATTATTTTACATATGTGTTTAACATATGTAAAATGCATATGTTACACAAGTGTATAATATATAATTATGTGTTCAACATATGGATTTTAAAACATGTGTTGTACACATGCATTAAATATGTAAAACATGTGTAAAATTATACACATATTTTACACATGTGGACATTTTTCCTGTGTAATAATCCAACAAACTGTTGCATTGTAGTTCTTGAGAAGAAGATTTTTAAACATCTTCCATATATATTTCTATATTAAACTTGGAACCCCATCTGGAGCCCCAGTATTACTTTGTAGTCTGAAGGTCACGGCTTCCACAATTTAAAATGTTCATAATTTTAGATACTTGCATTGTAATCTCACAAACTGTAGCATTAATTGTAGTTCTTGAGAGGAAATTGTTTAACATTTTCCCTATATACTTCTTTCTGGGGCCCTAATGGTAGTCCGGGGGTCACGGCTTTTATAATTTAGAATCTTCACTATTTGAGAATCCTTGGATAGTAATCTCACAAACTGTAACATTGTAGTTCTCGAGAAGAGGATTTTTAAACATGTTTCCAATATATTATATACATGTATCTATGTTAAACTTTGAATCCTTCTTGGTGCCTCAGATAAGTAAAAGACGCGATCACCCGTGGGTATCCGACGATGGTCTATGTTACACTTTGAACCCCGCCTATGCCTTAGTTTTGGTCCGGGTTTTACGATTTTTACGATTAAAAATTTTCAATATTTATACTAGCTTTTGTCTAAATATTGGCATTTCTGGTGCAGTGGTATTTGAGAAGAATATTTTAAAAGACATACACCCTTTTCTCACTGTTTCGCAATTATATCCCTTTTAAAAAATATTTATCCCTTTATTTCAAAAATTTAGAATTCCCTTTCTATAAGGATGCTTTGTACCTAGTTTGGTTACATTGGGCCCAGTGGTTTTAGAGAAGAAGTAAAAATGTGAAAAGTTTACAGACAAACAGACGGACAAGGGGTGATCCGAAAAGCTCACTTGAACCTTTGGTTCAGCTGGTGGGCTAAAACGTAGTGAATTTTACCGGTTTCGTGATTTAAAATGTTGATATAATCCAATAAGATTGAAATTAATATTTGGATTAGATCGTATGTTCATCGTTGGGATTTTTCATTCGCATGGAATGAAAATTCGAATGGCTACCGAGGGGGTAAATAATTTTGAAAAATTTGACAATGGCAGGGAAATTTGAAGTTTTATTGCATTAACACGTATTGTCTGAAACCAATCAGATAAAGCGTTATATAAACATAATTTAATTCTAGTTATAAAGCGCTTTCTGATTAGCTAAAAATTATTTTATATCGTAAAAAAAATATTGCTTACGTCATAGTCAGACTAACGTCAAAAACGTATCGATCCGCCTGACATTACGTTTAAATTTCGTACAATTTGACGTCATTTTAAAGGTCACATGACCGATTTCATCCACCATTAGGAGTAAGAAAATTTAATTATAAGCAATGAATTCATTATTTATTAGTTTTATATGATATAAAATGGTTTGAAACAGTGTATGCTTTTTATGTTGTTTTGCAGATTATAAAACAGAGATGAGCATATGCTGGGAGTTTGATATTCGAACATTAATGAAAAAGTACCAGCTGTTGAAGCAAATTATTTTTAAGCAAAATATTGCATATAGAGTACCCCATCGCTTTTGATAGGAAATGTTTAGCAATTCAGTTTAACAAATGAATTACTGATATTGTTTACACAAAAGAAAACCCGATTTGCCGTCACGCTGAAAGCTTTTATCGTGTTTTTTTTATTTTAAAAGGAAAAAGAAATTTGGAAAAAATGTAAATCACTTAAAGGGAATTGGACACGATTTGACTGAAAATTTTCAAATTTTATTTTTCCATTTTCAATGTTTATACTGATAAATGTGGAAGTTTATAATGCTATGTCAAAATTTGAAAGTACAGATATCAAATTATAAGCAAGTTACAGAGTTTATAATTCTTGGTTTTGTAAACAAAGCTCGAATATTGTCATTTTAACATGTGTTGTATTGGTGTAAGTTTCAATCAAATGTATCTTTCTTTTGTAGATAATAGTATTTATGAAGATACTGAATTAGTATACAGTTGTTGACTGGGGTCGAGGGCAACAGTTGATCTGTTGGACCAGCTCGCAAACTGTTGCCCAAGGCCGAAGGCCGAGGGCAACAGTTTGCGAGCCGGTCCAACAGTTCAACTGTTGCCCGAGACACAGTCAACAACTGTTTTGTTATACCCCTCCTATTTTAATTAAAAAATCACTGATCTCATTAAAATTTAACAGGATTTTACTTAAACACTTGATATGGAGCAAAGAATAAATTGTTCAACTGTTACCTGAGACACAATTAACAACGGTTTAGTTATATCCCTACTTATATAAGTATGTTATAACTAATTTATCATTATATATATTTAATAAAAAGAAACACTCATCTCACTAATATTAACAAGATTTTATTTGAACACTTATATGGAACATATAATGAATAAATAATAGTTCAATTGTTGAATAATCAGGTAAATTGTTATAAAAAAAAATATCACAGTACATCTGATTAAAATTATCACATTTGCAATGTGTGAAGATATTTAAAATGTGTTTATAAGCTTGAAGTAAAAGCAGAATTATTAAACAGTTAAACATTAGTTAACAACTTTAAAATAAAACTACAAAAAATGTACATGAAATTAAATTATGATCACAGACATTTTAAAAAATTGCACAAGTTTTAAAAAAATTGAGTACATTAAAAACATTTGTAGCTAAGATTTTGTAAACAAATAACTTCAACAGCAAACTTTAATAAAATTAAATACATGTAACATCAAACACCCAAAAGATTCCTACAGGCACTTTTTTCATACATACAGCTAGTTATGCATACAATTTAGTTATTGTGTATTGTAATGTTGCAGCCATGGAAAGAAAAAACAGATTTAGCTGTTTAAACATTAGGAATGCTGATTCCAGTTTCATGAAGATTTCCAAACATGGGGTTGTCAAGAATGGCAGCTAAATCTCTGTCATCAACATCGACAATGTCCTGGAGTTCTTGCACATTTGAGGCTAAATCTGGCATTAAATTGTTCTCAATTTGTTGAAGGGGTGTATGTTGAATTGGCGCGGACTTGCATACGGATAATTTTGTTGTTAAGGCATCTGACATATTGCGTTTTTTGGAATTGCTTAATTTGGAGGAATAATGTTTTAAGCTGCTTTCTGATTTATGTTTAGAAATACCAATAATGTGTCGAGACTCGTAGCCACATTCATCCAGCATGGTTATGCAGGTGGCTCGTATGCAATGATTAGTATACACACATGTAAGTCCTGCATCTTTGCTAATCCTCTGCATCATACTTCCTAAGACATTCTTTCCAACAACCATATTGTCATACCAAACAGGTGAACGATCATCAATGCTTGTCTTTGGACGTTGCCATAGAGAGTCGCAGTCTGCATTTAGCTTGGCGATATACTTCTCAAAACTCATAACTGGACAATTGGAATTTCCTACAAAATATTAAACAGAATCACAATTTTTAATACATGTATTTGCATTGTCATTTTGTATATATATCATCTAAATATATATGTGTGTAATACATTTTAGGATAAATTAAATAGAAAAAAAAGTTTTAATTATGCACACATTTATTTTGTTATATATAAACTTGACATGAATTCTTAGCAAATATGAATAGACAATTAAGGGATTATATGCACTCACCGGGTTGCTCATACATCCTTCCTCCATCCTGGTCATCATCATTACAATTCAGACCTCTATGATTCTTTGTTAGCTTTGCAGTGGTGCATGCGACATACCTCCTGCTGTCATGGTCCTTCCGGATTACATAGTCACTCTTTTTCATTCCACGAAGATTTTCTCTTCCTCGGTTGCAAAAGTACAACATTATTTCAAAGAAAACTTTCTGTTGAAGGGACTTAGGACTGTCACAACTAAACACACCGTTTTTGTACAAAATTTCCAGGTCTTGTTCGCTTATTACTTCCTTATGCTGCACCTCTCCAACACCCTCCTTCTTTATTTGGACCATGGCGGCGAAGAAAACGTCGTTTGCTGGTTTAAATCTAGCGTCGTTAATGATGTCAACTTCGTGCGATTTTTCGAACGATTTCTGTAATCCATACCTTATGGAAATCATCGACTTTTTTGCATACATGGAGCCGTCTTTCTTCCTCGCAGCGCAATAAAACTTCCTGAGAACTTCCACGATTTCTTCACATGATTTATCTTTTAAAAGATGTAGGGACAGGTCAAGCGTTGATAGATAATCATTCAGTATATTTTCTGCAGTTTTTACAACATTTTTGGTATTCTTACTGTCTCTACTTTCCAAAATTGATCTTATTTCCTCTTCTGAAGCTTCGCCAAACCTAGCAGCGGCAGCCATGTTTGTATACCAAACGACAGGAAAGATAACTCGTTTTCGCGGAATGTGACGTCACCAGTCAACAGTCTTTTTTAACAGTCGATTTTAACAGTTCCAATCTAACAGTTCCAGTCCAACAGTCAAAATGCTGGACTTTTTTTCGTATAGAGTTATATAGTAACTGTTTTACAGGGGTATAACAATTTAAATTGTTTTTACATATTGTCTAAGAGATGATAATTCTTTACATTACATTTTTGTAAAAAACTATAAGACTCAAGCTTTGTTTCTATAACAGCAAATTCTTAACTCTGTATCTTGCTCGTAACTTGACTTTAACAATAGTTCGGTCAATCATTTAAAATGCACCAGTAAACCATTTTATACATATAAAATAAAAATAATTTTTTTTATCTCAGATCGTGTCCAAGTCCCTTTAACTTTATGAAATTCTTTTATGAAATACAATGCTAACTTATTTATTTATCAATATACAAAGGAAAGTGATGTAACGGTTGAAGCCGTGTATTCGCATATACTAATACAGTTAAAAGAGTTATATTATATATAATTTCTCAGATAATGCAATCAAAGACGGCCAAAAATGAGCAGTGAAGATGACAATGTGGTGGATTCAGACTTTTTTCCGGGGGACGAAATCCATCCAATGAACAACACCAAACCAAACGAAGGACAAAATGAGAAGACGCAATCGGAAAAGGTTACTGTAAATAGTGATACAATTTGTAGTTACTGTTATCATTTTGAAAATTACACTCTATTGACATTGGATTAGAAAATGAAATCTGATGAGCAAAACACTAGAAGAAAATAGCTGGAGGAAAATCTTTTCTTTGATGCATAAACATATTTTACAAAAGTAAAAAAAAAATCCATGCCTTTTATTTTGTATGTGTTTTTTTTCGCAGGACGTAGATAAATACGAAATGATTCATTTCTCCACCGATGTCTCACAAACGTAAGCATTGCCAACGTGTGGTTATATTATGAAAATCCTTTTAAAAAATGAACATAATGAAACACAATTTGTATTCAACTGTAGCAAAACCTGATTTTATTGGGGTGGTATTTTATGAAGAACATACAGATATCTTTTAATTCAACTTGTTTTTAAGATATCATTGTATTCTGAGCATCGGTACAGCTAATAAATTACCGAGTACTGAATTGTGAAGCTACCTACATTAAAATCCTGATCATCTTTGAAGTTTCTTTATTTGTCCATTTGATAATTAAAAATAGTCAACGTGACACTTACAGATAAATGCGCATTATGTATTATGTAAAATTGATTGGTTGAAGAATTTCCTCAATTTCTATAAATCAGGGCGCCAAATCGAATTCCAATCAGAGAGACTTCAAACAGCCACTTTACGGTAGATGGTTTGGAAAGTGAAGCTAACACCACAGTAATTCCAAATGAGCATGATTTGGCCTATCGTGAAGGTGAAAATGCAAACCTAAAAAGCCAAGAAAGAACCGACAAAGAAGCAACCGGTAATGAAAGTAATCTCCATTGTGATTCTTGTGGACGAGAGGGAAATGAAAATAATGATGGGGCAAGTGTCAATCAACTACCATCGACCAAAGCACAACAGGTTTTATAATTTTACATCCGTTATTTATTGTATATAAACTTTTTTATTTTTCTAACAGTGGCAAACAAGTATTTTGTACGTTTATAGTATAAACTGATATAAACAAATTTAAAGCAACATCTTTGTGAATACATATTGTTAATTTTTACAGAGCACCAGAGGATCCGTGATGCAAACATTTCAGAGGTATGAATACAATACGAGATCCTTCTCCGTGATTTAACAAAATTAGTCATGCTCATGTACATTTATTGCATCGAATTATCAGGCTCTTTAAAGAACTACCAGACTTTGACCCGTGCGTGCACGGGTTGACATTGCATATGATATCGGACACTCTGCTTAGTTAGAATAATCTAACTGTGTCTCGGGACAGGCCATTGCAACAGTTAAAATGCCTCCCATATACCCGTGATGTGGCAAAAAATTGCAGAATAGCTCCCGATGCTGTCGGAAACGATTTTGGAGAAAAATTAATGAAGCTGCATTGAAAATAACAGTTAATTATTCATAACAAAACATTTTGAGGCTGAAAATATCTCTCATCTTAAAATTTTATTCATATCAATGAAGAATTCAACACTTTTTCACCAACGTTTTTTACTTGCCTCGAATTTACACACCATGTTGACATTCGAAACTCTCGGGATTTTTCATATTAAATGCACTGAGTTAGAGTTTTATGTCCCGTATTTCCTTTGATGAACAGAATATATGACAAATTTTCAATGAAAATTAACACGTATTTGTAATATCGTTTCTGAGTTAATCTATGCAAATGTGATATACTAGAAACATAAACTAAAAGCCTCCCGTGATTTAGCGTGAATGTAATGTGCATGCGCAAGATTGTGAAATCCAAAAAATCCAGATGCTTTCCGGATTTTTAAAAGGAATTTTCGCTGATTATTAATTATATAGCGAAGCCTGACTGAGAAAAATAAAAACAAAATGGTAATTTTCAAGTACCAATTATGTTTAAAATGTATAAAACAAAAGACAGTACACTTCCGATTTCTCGGTATTAAAGCCCAAAAATTCGAGTCTATCATTTTAATATAGTAGTATAGATTACATGTAGGCTAGATTGCTAATTTATATAAGATAAATTCTATGTAGAAACCAAAATTGTTTTAGGGGTTCCCGTATGCATAGTCACCAATTTTCTTTAAATTTAAACACATGTTTCTAAATTATGGATCATTTTACAATATTTGCCTTTCTCGTGTATATATTTACTATTTCCGACAGATTGTTTGCTGTAAAAAGCGGTTTCGGCCGTTACCGGTAACAACTTCACTTTCTACGTTTTTTTTTTGTATTTCATTACAAAATGTTTTAAGGGCAAGGGCTTGTTTAGGGTGGAAAACCCCCAAAACGTTTTCCTAAATTAATTTTCCTTCTGCAATACCCATGCATCTTCCATTTTCTACTTGATACGTTTACATCAACAAACTTTGTCTTTTTTTTTTTTTGCATGCACATTCAAAATCAACAACTCCTTGACGTCTCCCGTAGCTACGGTATATAACTGATCGAATTCTCGTACTGCGCGTTTGTTTTCTGCAGAGGTGAACTATGAAAGAAGAAATCATAAATACAAAACGTTGCGTACATGTGTGTATAGCATAGCAATTTAAATGAGAAAATAGCTGATGAAGCGAGACGGTATCCACATTCTTTTTGATAAGATACAGCTTCAATTGCTGTTACATAATGGTTTACGAAATATTTGTTTTTTCTAATCATTTCTTAAGAATCATGTCACGTGGTCATGTAGAAGTAACGTTATTGTTGACAAAGGACGATTCACGAACGATCACGAACTTATTGAATTTTAACGATACACGAACGATAAGGATAAAACATGCAAACTAACAATTTTACACCATTTAACACACAAAGTCAAAATTGATTTTTAAGATGAGCATTAAGAAAACGCACTGCTTTGATTTGTATTACAACATGCCTGTGTTAATTGAAAAGCGGCATGTATAGTAGCCATGCACTGTTTTATTTTTACAAGGTAATGTCAAATACATGTAGGATCCATACACCATTTGAATTGTTTTAACTCCATAATGTAAATTAACTTCTATCATATGTTAAAGAAAATAAAGTATTAAAAAAGATAATGTATAAACTACACAAAATTATCTACTCACGAGTTGATGTCAATGTAATCTGATTCCCTACGTACGATTTAATTGTGCGAGCTACAGGTAAATTTGTTACCTTGTTCCAAAGAATTTCGATTTTACAAATCTCATATTTACATATTATACTGTACTATTCGATTGGATTCAAAATTTTAAAGCGTCTAAAAATTTTCAATTCTAATGAATGTTTTGCAATGTAGCAGAGTGTCAAGATACGATAGATGCTTAATATAGAGTACAAAATCATGGAATCTAACCCGACCAATCAAAGGATTAAATGAGTTGTTAAATTACTTGATATTTAACGACTAAAGAGATTAAAAAAAAACTGTTTAGGGCTGACATGATACATGCATATGTATGTAAGCAATAGTTACATATGTAATATTGTTGTATAAAAGTTTTAAATTCACATTGCTGCGTTGTTTAAAAACTACTCGTCATTGTTTAAGATGAAATCCTGACATTCCGCAAAAAAAGTTACAAAACGAAAAAAACAAACCCACATAACACGCACGATCACGCACGGTAAAAACGCGAACCAATTTTTCTGACACACGGACGATCTTGCACGTAACCCGAATGATCACCAACGGTACACGAAGTATTTCACAAGACTGACTTGTAAACAATAACGGTGTTACCATTGTATGAATTAAAAAAAAACCCCGGTCATTCAGATTTTCAAAATTTTATGTATTCTTCCTTAGCAACATATTTCAATTTTCAGTATAGGTGAAACTACTGTAATCACTTATAATTTGTCTTCAAAATAGCTTAGAATAGCCATATTTCTATCTTTTACTTCTGTTTCCATAGTAACCAGTCAGCATAGGACTGCATCTTGCATCTAAATTAATCTTATTTCAATAAAAATATAACTTTAATGTACCTACACAAACAGAGACAATCATATTATGTGTCGACCAGTATCTTCTGAGATACATTTTAAGAATAGGGTTCCCTACTTTGAGACAAAGTTACTACTTAAATATACAAGCTTCAACATTTTTTCTCGAAAAATGGTTGTAGGATGGACACAAAAGACTTCCTTTTATATTTTTTTTCAAAATTTTAAATGTTAAAATTAAGTCTGCAACTGCAAAGTTCGAAGTTATTACAAAAGTTAAAAAATTGATGTTACGAAGTTTACAAAATCATTAAAAATTTATATATATATATAAAGCACTAAAATGGCTAACGACACGAACAATAGAAATTCTCAAATTTTCGGGACAACCAGTCCCTTCTTCAGGACCAAAAATAAATTACATGAGTAAAAAGCGAAGAAAACAAAATCTAAAGCTACTATTAAACTACTTAAGAAACTATAAAAAAAGAACAGCTACATCATAAACATCATTTGTTCACATTCTTAAAGAAGGTGTTGATAATGTCGCCGATCGCTCTAACTTTATTTTTGGTCCTGAAGAAGGGACTGGTTGTCCCGAAAATTTGACAATTTCTATTGATCGTGTCGTTAACCATTTTTAGTTAAGGTCTTCCGTTTCCAACGGAAGACCTTATTGTTATTGCTTTGTTTCTTTTTCCCTTTTATTATTTTTTTTTTCTTACGCTTTTTTGTACAAGCGATTTCTTGAAAACGGCTGGACCGATTTTCGTGAAAATTCCAGATCTTGTAGATATTGATAAAAACCTGATATATAATTTTTTATTTTAATGACGTCATTTCCGTTCGGGAGATATTGACGTTTTAGTGATTTTTAGAGGGTCATTTTGTCCTGCTATCTCCTCCTAAACGAAACAAGGTATTGAATTTAAATTTTCAGGGATTGTAGACAAAAGATTGTAGATGTGTTTAAAGGCATTTATGGTTGTCTGGCTCTAAAGGCGTCGAAGCTCGCCTGGACCCGAAAATCGAGTTTGAAAAAATGACGCAATTTTTAATGGTTTTCGTTTTTTATCTCCTTTCCTGAAAATATTTTACCATAACATATAGAGCAAATAAAACTTATATTTACAAGATCTTTTGTTTGATAACAAGAAAAAGGGGCTGGTCCCTCAAATTAGGGGCCAGAAGAGCTCTAAAGTCTTTCTTCCATAGCACTTTACTGAGAAATATTTTGTAATATGTTTAAGAAGAAAAAATGTTCATCTTTTACTAAAAAAACTATACATTATAAAATTTTTATTATGCGTTACGTAATTAGGGGTTTTAAGGGGCCAGAAGTCCAAAACTTCGATCGAATATATCTCAAAAAGGACAAATATTTTGAAAAGCAATATAGAATAAAAGATGCTTAGAATAATGTTTTAAACAATATTCAATCATAAAATTTTCGTTATCTGGCCCCAATAAGGAGATTAGGGGTCGGCCCCTAAAATGTCCTATCCCAGATAGCTCTAAAACGGCAAAGAATTTCTAAACACTTGTTGAACAAAATATGTTTAATACCAAAAGAACTTTCGTATGATGCCAAAAAAAGGGGCTGGCCCTTCAATTTAGGGACCAAAAGGGGCTCTAAAGTCTTTCTTAATAGCACTATACTGAGAAATATTTTGTTATATGTTTAGGAAGCAATAATGTTCATCTCACATTTATTTAACAATATATTATAATTATTTTATCATGTGTTCCGTATTAAGGGTTTTTTAATGGGTTTTAAGGGGCCAGAAGTACAAAACGTTGATAACATACCCCAAACAGAACAAATATTTTTAAAAGCATCATTTTGAAAATCAATATAGAATAAAATGCTGAGAATGATGTTCCTAACAAAATTCAACCATCCCTTTTTTTTGTTGCCCCGATAACGAGATAAATGGTCAAATATCAAAGTCATGGTCATATAACCTTCAAACAATCACACGGAAGACCTCCTCGTTGCTCGCAACGAGATCGTGTCTAGTTCTTTTTATATTCAGTTTACTGGCTTATTATCTATATATTAGATCCGACACTTTGAAGATGCCTAGTGTTGTTGATTCTATTCAGTGCTTTATGTATGTATGTATATATATTTATATATATATATATATATATATATATATATATATATATATATATATATATATATATATATATATATATATATATATATATATATTAAATACGTTGGGTTCTTGAATTTTTTGGGCTCGAAAATTACAGAATAACTCATTGCCCACAATTTTACATAGGATAAGGATTCCTCATGAGAGATTTTTAAAATGAAAACATTTTATATATTGTCTCAATATTCTTACATTTTCTTTTGCATCAGGGGTGTCGAGTTAAAAATAAATCTTACAATTCTTTGTTATTTTAACAAAGTTTGTGCCATGTTTTGTTTACATGGATTGTATACACTGATAAAGGCACCATTTCTTTAAAGCTTTTTTCTATCAGAATGATTATAATTATGGCCATAACTCATCAATGACAATGTTAAAACTTTACAGACGGAATTATAACCAGACTGACTTTCAGAGAAGCGAACGCTTGCTTATTAAATTGTGATAGAAATAGGTTTTTTGTGCGGTTATTTTATATATTCATGTAATTATTTAATATAATTTTGAATAGGTTAAAGTACATGTTTCCCTTTTGTAGAATGTGTCAGGACAAACCAAAGAACAGCGATGCAATCACAATTAAATTCCACGCAGTAGCTTCCAACTCATCTTTAAAGGATTCTGATGTGGGATTTGGCATTATGTACCAAGATAGAAATAAGCAAATACTCGAGACTTGCCAAGCAAAGATTGAAAGGTACGCTCTTGTGACAATAATCTTATAACATTACTCCAACTTTACCCCTGACAGAAAAAAGAAATGTAAATGTAAAATATTAGTTTTCCACTAAATTCTCTATAAAATGTTTTAAAATTACGTATACGGTTCCAATACGTATCACTATCAACGTGCCTGCTTTTTGGAGGGACACAAACTTGACGGATTTTATGTCTTTTAGGTATTTTTACTGTTTGATAATTGATAATCTCCGTTAATCTATTTCTTTTACATGTAAGAACCTTTTCAGGAAAACATTCTATCAGATTGGAAGTAATGTACATGTAAAATATAATACATTGTTTAGTGTTTTTAAGAATTATCAAACAGAATTTAAGAGGTAAAATTTATATTATATATGCCTTTTAATTTCTTTCTTTTGATTTGATTACATTCACCATATTTGACACGTGTTTCTTATTTTTCAGTCAAATGTCCGACAAATTGTCTTGTCTTATTACTGTCACAGTGAAATTAGAGAGAAAATTATTGTACCAAGATTTTCATTATAAATACTTCACAAACCAAGATAGTGCAACTTCAAATCAAGACTTCGACCATAATTCTGCGTCATTAAAAGTACTAAAGCTTACAAAAGAAGAACTGTCTCGAGGTAAAGTGAATTCGATTTTTCTCAACATTGGTTTAGTTTATATTTATTTTCAAAACATACTTCCATAAACTGAGAAGAGCTTTAAATATAGTCTGCCCAAGATATTTATTCTGCACATTTTGAAGATTTTTAATAAAAATACATATACCTGTGAAGAAAGTGCAATTGAAATTGATGAAAAGGAATTGATTTCCAAGATAACTTCATTCACATATGATACTTTTTCCCTCGTAAAAATTCACAGGAATGAAAACAGATTTCCCACGGAGATCTATAATGGGAAATAAGGACAGTTTTCTCCATCTGGAAGTCACTCGGAATACCTTTTTGAACGTTATTATCCGGGCTTAATAATGGCTGATGCAATGCAAAATCCCCGTAGACTTTCTATCTTTAGCCGTGTATTGAAACCTGACAACCAAGAGGGGCGTTTCAAAGGGGAACTCTTGGGATTTTTCATACTATTGAGTGAATATAGTTTGAATTAAGAGGTGTTTATAAATATTGAATAATTTAAGAAATTTAAAATATGCGGCAAAAATATCTTTGGACCGACAGACTATAACACATTTTGTTTGACGTTTGTCTGTTTGTCAGTATGTAAACTCGCGACAATCAATGTTTCTTGATACATAAAGGCAATTCTCGACAATATCAAAAGACTCATTTGTAGAGGCATGTTTCATATCTGGTAGTAGTGGTGGTGAAACTAAGAAGGGTCCTTATGAAATCATCATTAGAATAATTCTTACTCAGAATACAAAATAGTTCACTAGTAATAACAAAAGACAATCTAATGAATTACGTTTTATAATTTTTTTTTAGATTTTTGTGATAAAAAAAAACTTCCCGCTGTATGTCGTCTTTGTTATCGTCACAGTAATGTTTTTGATATACTTCTCTCAAACTACTGCCAAAATTAAAAAAAAAAAACTTGACACGAAGTATCTTTTGAGAAAAAGGCTCTCAAGTTTGCAAAAAAAAGGACAATATCCGCTTTATAGGTAACATAATTAGGAAAGTGTGAAAATGGTGTTTGGCTAATTAAGAATATTCTCTCCAAAACAAGTGTTTTAATTTTAACCATGTTTCAAACAAAGTATATTTGGTGGAATGGTTTCAGATGTGTTTAAATGAAAGGTGAGGCCCCTTTAAAGAGGATATCATTAGAAAGAGTGAAGAGATGGTGGAGAGATATTAAAATCTTCTCTTAAGATCCGAATGGTCTACAATATTCAAACTTAATATTAGCTTCCTGATGATGGAATCAAATTCATATCAAAACCCAAGGGGTCAGTAAGGGGTGCTCAAAGGGAATAAGTCAGGAAGGAACATTAACATATTGGATCCAAGTCATAAAAGAAAAGTAGAAAACAACACATATATAATTTGGTGAAAAACGGTAAATGCTTTAGTTTATGAAAATAGCTATGTTCTGCTGAAAACATTCTAAGTCACATGTACAACTAAATTTTACATTTCACACTCAGGCTGTTAGGTCTGAAAGACGTTGGGTGGTAAGAAAGGGGTATGATTTTCAGGATCATGTATTGAACAAAATCTGAAGCAAAAGTCTAGTTGCATTCCAAGAGTAATATTACAATAAGTTGAATCAAGTATTTTCATATTTTTCAAATATATCTATGATTTACCACCAAGGAAAGATATTGCAGACTTATTCGAGAGAAAGCATGTACATTTACAAAATGTAGGTTAAAGAAACAAGACCTTAGATTGTAAATTAAATTTGTATTGACGAACTTTTAATGTCTATTTCTATCAATTTTAAATAAATACAGTGGTAGTCTAAAAAGAAACCCATATTTTTTTTCTTTATTATTAAGTAAAACGAAGGTCGAGATCAAAATTATTCTCATATGCAGAGTAAGGTATCTTCCCACTTAGCCAACATTTTGAAAAAATACAGGTAGATCTGTGTTGGCTAAGTTGGATACAGGTGGAGAACAAAAGAATTTAATTACAGGTAAGCTATTGTCTGTTTTCGGATAAAGGCGAACAAATATGAATTAAGCTCTGTCACAGTTCTTAATTTGATCTAAATAAATCAAAGGAAAATGTAATCTTAAAATAATTTTTAAGTAATTAACTGTTACACATTCCTTTAAATATATTTATGACTTAGAATTTATAATATTTACATTTTCCAGTGTCTTTGCCTGTGATAACACTACGTATCGATTTTGTACTATATAACCCATAATACAAATGACGCCAAATCGAGGCACCAGCGGGGTTTGCTTATTTGTATCTATATATTTAATCGTACGATGGCTTAAAATTATATAAATATAAGTAATAAGGAATCATTCTTTGAATATTATGAGGGGATAATTTCGGTCGGGGCGTGATCAAATCTATCATAAAGCCCTTCGGGCTTTATTGGATTTGATCACGCCCCGACCGAAATTATCACCTCATAATACTCAAAGAATGATTTCTTATTCCTTATTAAGAATAGTCAACGTAACATAAACACTATTCTCGCAAAGAAATATTCACGACATTTTCACTTTACACATATAATAAGATAAACTGTATGATTATGATAACATTTTTAGAATAGAAAACATAACATAAACATTGTTCCTGCAAAGAAATATTTACAACATTTCAAGTCCATTTCACCTTGACGAAGCATGTACTTGAGACTCTGAAGACGGGAATGCAAATGACGATAATTCCTTTTTCTGGGACGGACAACTCCAATCTGGATAATCTTTGCCATATTTGCAGCCAGTTCCTTTTGAACCATCTCTAAAAACAGAAAGGTGTTTGGGCCGGCACGTCTACACATTCTGTTGAACTTGTTGTGCCATCTCTCAACTGAATTTGTTGTTCTTGGGCCGTCATGGTCGAAAAGGTTTATCATTTCAAGGTGTCCTTCAACCCATGTTTCTGTCACATAGTCCTTGAATCTCATCACAGGAGCGGTCTGGTCATCACTATCCTACAAGGCCTGGAACCACACATCTTCCACACGGTGACCGGGAACCAGAGGAAGGGCGGCTGCTCTTCTAACTAGTTGGTGGAAGTCCTCATGTTCTCAAAACTTTGTGGTCAAACCGCACACAAGAATTCTGTTTCCGGCTTCATCTCGTGAACAAGGGTCTGTTTCCATTGATCTTGGAGCTAGATTTCCTGTGGTGTTGAAGGTAGTTTTGGCATCATTTTCACTCGGCTCCGGTACAGCATACACTTGCAGGATTGAAATATGGGAATCTGTTTGATCATTTCTTCCACGCTGTCATCACAGTCAGCATTCCGCAGGGCTCCAAGTTCTTCATCGTACCGTGAGCGTATGGGTGCCGCTTCATCACTGCATCTCCTCTTCACTTTACTGACGAAGGAGTCTGCAGCTAAGGCAATGAAGTCTCCTTTAGGTTATGGGACTGTCCAAAAGACACAAGGATTTTGTCCAAAGTAACAACAGTAGCTGGACATTGCCGGTCTTCACATCTCCAATATCTTAGGTTGTTGCCTCTTGTCCTCACGGAATACTTAAATCCAGCATGAAGAAGATAAAGTCCTCCCCTGCCGTTCTCTAGAAAGTTGACTTGCACCTGAAGTTTGGCCATTTTGATTTGATTTTATTTTCTGAATATCTTTCAAATAACAGTCCATAAAACAATGAGATCTCATATTTTTCAGGCTTTTGATTCTGTAATCTAATGACCATAATTATGCTTATCTATTTATTCTATATTCTTAAAAACTGCTGATCAATCTCATTAATGTAATTATACCTCCAATTAAAACATTGTATAATCATTTACTTTAATGTTTTAATCATGCATGTGCCGGTATTAGTTTATTCATATAAAAGTTAATAAAAAATATGCAATTATCTTACAGAAAATTAATGATTAATGTTTTTTGACAAATATTCTATGGTTATCTTTCTTTATTTATTCTGATTATAAGCAAAATTAAGGTTTCTTTAAATAAATATTTAAAGCTGACTTATGTTTCAATAAATATTAATAGTTAATATTTTAATATTGCAGGTAATTCTTTAAATAGATTTATGCATTGTAGTTTAACATTTTCGAAATGCTCTCATTTATTTGTTTCATCAAACTATTGTCAGGTAATTGATAACAATAACATTTATATGTGAAAACAGATTATAGCGTCCTGATCTCTGGGGTGTGAAAATCATAATGTTGGCCAGTGTTGACTAAGTGGGAATAAACCCATATTTAATGTATTATCCATGTAAATGAAAATGTATACATGTATTGTAGCAAATATACAACGCTTGTAGGAAGCAAACATGATTTTGTTAAATGATAACATATTTTATTAAATGAATTTTTTTAAAAATTATTTATTTTTCATATATATAGCGGATTTAGAAAAACCCATTGATTAATATTATTTCATCGGTATATCAGTATATCGCAAATCATTTGCTATATTTCAATGAAGCAACTCGTTTATACATTTATAAGAAGTCAGTTATGTGATGTTTGTAAGAGCCTTTCATAACTACTTGGACCCAGATGGAACCTGTACACACATTCTTATGATCCCTTTGTACTTTAATGTACCATAATATTGTTCTGACTTTTATTTTAGTCAAATGGAATTTCAAACTATTTACAATGCTTATTATTTTGATGAACATAAATTTCGAATAAACACTTTTTTTTAGATATATGGTATCAGCATGACGGAATACTTAATCTAACACACACGACAGAGCAGTCTAGATCAAAGATAACTCAGGATATACAGGATTACATACTGCTCTGTTGTCCAATTTATGACTATCAGGTCTACGTTGCATCGGGTTTTGAAGTTTTACAGAACATTGATATTATGTTGAAAAGTTTGGAAAGCACATACTGCACAATTCTCGATGGATGTAGTGAATTGGAGAAATGTCTGACTGATGTGAGTCTTTAATATTCAATTTTGATATAAGTTCAGTTTGCTGTAATATCTATTTATCAAATTGCCTAGAATAAATAAATAAATAAATAATATATATATATATATATATATATATATATATATATATATATATATATATATATATATATATATATATATATATATATATATATATATATATACATCACTTTACAGCCAATATTGAAGTACAACTACTTTTAAAATTATTTTTTCAATCGTAGTTGGGATTGAATTTCTTTATAAATATTACTTTGTAAATAAAGATTGAAACACATTTGGAATTAAAGAAGGTGAATATCATTTTTTCAAATACTCCTATAAACGGATATCTCCTACAACAGTTTTAAATATAAGCAGTTGATGTCCGGTAGGTCAATTGCACATACATCACAAATGTGCATTTTACTTGAATTTTGATTTTTGATAATTCATGAAAATACTAGCAGTTTTTAGGCATTTTTTTTTTGCATTTTATTGCATGTATGACACACCTATTGTACGGATAACTACTCGTACATATTTCAAGGAAGGTAGTTGTTGTGTTGCTGATTAATAATACGTATATCAGAATTGTGCATATACTTATATCAGATATATGTTTATAACTTGGATTTTGATATTTGATAATTTATGAAAATTATACCATGCCTATAAGGTACTCCAATTGTACGGTTAACTCCTCCTACAGTTTACAAGACAGGAAATTGAAGTTTGGAAGGTCAAATGTACATTATCCAGAAATGAATATCACTTGGATTTTAATTTTGAATTGTTTTGAAAAAAAGCTGTTGATCATAGTCATTTTTAGCATATATATATAGCAAATAGAATGCGTCTTTATAAGGCTAACTCCTCTCCTACAGCTTGCAAGATAGTCAGTCGTTGTTTTGCAGATCAGTTGTACGTATATTAGAGATTTGATGCGCATATTACTTGGATTTTGATATTTGATAGTAAATACAATTCAAAATTGACAATTAGATCATGGATACTGTTCACACAAAAGAAAACCGGTTTGCTAGCTGTATTGACGCGTTTCTTTTGTTAAGCATTGCAAAAATGTTGGATGTCCTAGGCAATGTGCATGTGAATTTTCATGCATATTTATTAATGTACTCTATAATAGTAACTACGACTATCAGGTAGACATATTTTTAAGCATTTAATGTAAATATGACAACGTGCTCTTGTGACAATTCTGCATGAAAATAGATTTAATTACTAAAAGAAATGAAACAAATTCTCAGCTTTTCTAGAAATACAGAGAATAATTTAATACAAAATAAAGTATTATCACATGCATACAGAATACCTCAACACCAACAAGTTTGACAACATCGTGTATCACATATAATTCCTTTGGTTAGTAAATATAATTCTGTGTGCAAAAATTGAAAATGAAGGAAAAAGAGGTGAGCTCACATTATTTTGTCAATTACCAGTTGAACGGGTAGGGGTACATGTATGTGGTGGATTTTTTTTCCTGTAGAGTTTATATATTTAAAATCTCGTTAGTTAAGGAATCTCACTCCTTGCGCTTTGACTTTGATTTCATTGCGCAGATGTTCATTATATTTTGAATAATTATGATTTTATTAATTCAATCCTCACAGAAAGATCATCATTTCATAATTACGCAACATTCACAAAGAAAATCCATTTGAATTAAAAAAAACAAACTAGTTTTTGGGGGAAGTATTTTCTCGTGCGGAGGGTTTTTTACTCTAAAATGACAGAAACAAGCAATTTTAATTAATTTTCAATATACTTTTCTTTCTATTATACTATATTCATTATTCACATTTTTAACTTTTAATAGGTTTGTTACATGTTCTATAGGTCTTGTGAGACTTGTACAAAACTAAATTTTGAAAGAGTGATAGACTTTAGCATAAAATCATGCAAATATGTAGAAAAAGTCTGAATTATTTGAAGCAAAATTTAAAGAAAATTTTGCCTTTGAAGCCATATAGCTAAAATTTGACATCACTGCCCCCCGGTCTTATTATGTCAAAATAACACTCAATACATATATAGGAAAACTGGATTAATCTTATAAAACTCTTTATATTCAAAATGTTTTTATCAAAAATCAAACTATCATAGAAATTATCTATATTTTAAGTGGAAAAAGGTCGCACAAAATTCATGCAGCTTCGTACAATTTTTTTTTTTTTACCGGAATCCTTCTATTCAGTGTGATTATTGTGCATAATTAAAAGCAATATTTCAAGAAAAAAGTTTGCTTAATCAAAAATACGGACAACGAATCCTAATCAGGCGGAAATCGCATTTTTGGTGCAAAAATGTCAAATTAAATTGGCGATAACTCAGAGGATGATAACTGACCTCCCGTTATCTTTGTGTACTGATTTCAATAATATACTTCTCAAGAAATTTTTGATACAAGAATATTGAGGAGTGGGATACCTTAAATTGTTAACTAGAAGAAAAAAGTTCCATTAGCGAAAAATTAGCTGGTGTTTTTCCCCCCAATTTTTTAGTCCAATATCCACTAAACACACAAATCAAAAATTGTCCGTTTTGTTTTAGTGTCTGTATTGATTGGACACATTTTTTTTTACATGAAAGTCAAGATTCAGTAGCTGATATTTTATCATTTAGTTCATTTTACCTTTCGAATAAATATTATAATAATTTGCAAAAGAAACGTTGTCAGATAACAATATGACCAATGTTTATTCATGCTTTAAGATAAATATCTTAAACTGTCTAAAGTAAGTTATGTCAATTTGCTGGAGAAATTATGATAACGCTGGAATTTAATATAAATATAATGTATACGTCAGAAACAATGTCAAGTTTATATTAAAAGTGACAATCGTTGTAATGAGAATAGGATAGGGTGGTGTATGATACATATGAAATAAATAACATGTTTTTGTTTAGCTAACACGAATACCTGACAGTAAAAACACCAAATAATCTCTCTTTTTTCACCTTAGAATAATAATTTAATCTAAAAAAGAATATGTAATGAATATATGTTCGTCAAATGTGCTTTCAACTTCTAAATAATGTCTGCATACTTTCTATTTTCAATAACTATATGTATTGTTGAATCATTGATACATGTAACCATAGTTAGAATGGTTAACAAAAGTTTTAAAGTTTAACTTTCATTTTTATCGTCCAACATTGAGACTTTAAAATACCTTGAGAAAAATCATTCTGTTTCCTTTTCATTAATTTTTGTTTCTGGCACAAAGTAATGTAATTGTTTTCTACACTTTACCTAGGGCATGAAGAAATGTATTCAACACTACGTTAGTCAACCAAATGGCAATCAAATGACGTTAAATAAGGCAATGTTACTGTTATGTATCAGTGCAAAATATTCCATAACATATGGACCCCATATTAAGGAGCTCATTTACACGTCATTTCGTCTGGATCATACCGCTAACAAAGAAATACAAGACTTAAATAAACTAACAGAAGAATTTTCTCACAATATCTCGTAAGTAAAAATTATTTTAATTGCATTTAATTTATTTCTTAAAAAAAAACAAGTGCTTCTTTCTTTCTTTTTTCTTTCTTTCTATTATATATGTGACTATTGATTGTAATTGTCAGGCAATGCGAGGCAGCTTTGCGATATGCCATTCTCTTGGAGAAAGAATCAGACGATCCAACATGGATGTGCTCCTTACCAGTATACCATTTTTTGTCACAGCAATGTAAACCCTTTCAAGACATACCAGATACTTACAAATACAGCGCTGAAAACCACAAATGGTGGGGTATAATGGATATCAAAGATACGATAGAATACCTAAAAGGAAAGACTAATTGGTCAAGGTATTAAACAAGCATACATGTATCAGATATAAAAATAATCCTGCTTACAAAAGAAGGAAATCTTTTTCAGAAAAAACATTGTTGTTAAAATGAAAAGGTGATTTTAAAAGTAATTATAATTCGGTAAAAATAAAAAAAAAAAATACTTGGGCAAACATCGTGTTACATGTAACACAACGTTTATAGAATCAAGAAGATCCGGTTTTGTTTCAAAATCTAAACTTGTATGACGTATCTATGTCTTTATAGAACGCCACAAGAAATGCTTCAACTACTTGCTCCAATGTTTGAAATGGACTATCTCTTACCTCGATCATTCGTAGCTGTTCTTAACATAGAGAGATTCGAAACTGCTGTTCGTGAAAAAAAGATTCCTATAGATGTTGTGCTTGCAGGAATTAACAACTTTATTAGAACAAACTCCATCTTCAAATCCGATAAAATGGAAATCGGAATAGTGGAGAAAATAACGAACAAATTAAACAACAAAAGGGAAAAGATCAGGAAGGTGAAAACCTAAATTATGTTTTTCAAAAAGTAAATCTCACAACACAAAATGTACTCTTTGAGACAGCAGCCTTGAGGAATATTTGTAATGTTTAAGCAGCTTGTTATGGTGGCATATCTCTGCCCCTTGTGTGCGAGTTATTTTTCAATTATTTATGTCGACATGCTAGATCAATATGTTGATATGCAAGATAGTTATGTCAATATGCAACATAACTATGTTGACATGCAAGAAAACAACAATCAAATAAGAGTTATAAAAAATTTCAAATATCGCCAACATGAGACATCCAAGATGCTAGATACGCTACCTATTGATGTCAACATGCAACTTATTTATGTTAACATGCAACTTCTTTATGTCGACATGCAACTTCTTTATGTCGACATGCAACTTAGTTATGTTAACATGCAAGATAAATATGTTGACATGCAACATATTTATGTCGACATGCAACTTGTTTTGTTGACATACAACTTATAAGTTGCATGTCAACATATTCATCTCGCATGTAAACATAACTAAGTTTCATGTCAACATATTCATCTCGCATGTCAACATAAAAAAGTTGCATGTTGACATAAATAAGTTGCATGTCTACATAAATAAGTTGCATGTTGACATAAATAAGTTGCATGTCAGCATATTTATCTTGCATGTTAACATAAATTAGTTGCATGTAGAAATAAAGGTACCATCTAGCGTCTTGGATGTCACAGGTGGGCGATATTTGAGATTTTTTGAGATTTTGTATAATTCTTATCTGATTCCAATTTTCTTGCATGTCAACATAATTATGTTGCATGTTAACATAATTATCTTGCATGTCAACATATTTATCTTGCATGTCGACATATTGGATAGAAAAATAACTTGCACACAAGGGGCAGAGATATGCCACCATAGCTTGTATATTATTGTTAAAAAACATCTGATCCTCAAAAGCAATCAACAATATTCTCGCTTGTTTCAAATGCGATAAATCTACGAATTACTATGAAAATATGAAAGTTCGTACATTAAATATGTTGATAATAGTATGGAATCATTTAAATTCGTGGAAGCCAGATTCCGTAGAATGTTTTTGTATGTAATGTATATGTGACCGCGTAGATTTTACGGTGCTAGGGAATTTTTCTGGATCTGCATCGGTCGTGTGCAGTACGAACCGGGCGAGGGAATGTTGGCGTAAGGGGTATAAGGTATAAGGTGTAGGCGCGCTGTAGGCCGCAAGGTAATAACGAAGGGTAGGTTTGCCGTAAGGTCCACCAGTATACATTTCCAGAGAAATAAATAGGCAATTGATGCAGAATTCAGTTTTTATTGGTCGAGACTCAACGATGGCAACATTAAACAATTTAAGAGACAGACATGTTACATATACAAACAAGTCGGATATGGCCAGTAGTGGCCTCCGGACTCAAGACTCTGTGTGAGTCGGACGTGGCCGAGGCTGGCCGCCGTATTCCAGACTACCGATTGACAATTGTACATAACTATATAAAGGAATTTGAACAATGACTAAAAATTGACAGGTGATGACATTAGTAAACTGAGTGAGAGGTTCACAGATATAAATAATTAAGTAAACTCAATGAGTCTTTGATGTCCAAGAAATGAAAAACTGATAATTGCACAATGTTGTTTTAAGAGATTAACAGTCCTTGAGATATGGCACTCTGTCTCTTTGAAATTGATTAAATCACATATAGAGTCCGAAAAGTGTCAATCGCTAAATAAATAAGTAACTTGGAAAGAATAAACTGTGAGAAAATATTACGAAACAGATGTTGAATTTTAAAAGTAAAGTCCAAAATAAAGTTATAATTGAACAGTGAATTTTGCACGGTGATATATTTTCGCAGGTGCGTCTGTTTTCAGTTTCAGTAAGAAATCTAACTCTTAAAATTTGTTTTCGTCGAGGATTAGTGGGGAGGATTCCACAGTAGTTTTTGTGTAGTGCTTACTAGTGTTACTAATACAGATTGAAATTTTTATACTAGCATTTGGATTTTGTAAAGACGCATTTTGACTTTTTCAAACCATAGTCATATTCATTGTGATATGTAGCCTTTTCATTAAAAGGACAAGTGTGTCATGCGATTTTCGACTTCAAATCCAAAAAATACAAGTAAACAAACCTAAAACTAAGTCTAAAAATTGTAAAATCCATTTAGATATAAAAAGAATAACAACTTGATACGACCTCGTTACGAGTAACGAGTAGGTCTTCCGTCCGATTTTTTTTTGCTATTTTAAATGATACCATGAAATATTGATACAATTTCATATTTAACACCCCCCCCCCCAAAAAATATTGGATAAAATTCCCTAATTACGTCAAACATGGGCCTGACGATGAGTTTTTTTTCAAACCGATAATGTAGTGTTCAACAACTTTGATTCTTTAATGCATAACAAAATATTTATCGTTTTTAAGTTATTCGTTATAGATTTTACGAGTCTCTTGGTCCCTAATTAAAGGGACCAGCCCCTTTTTCTTGATTTTTTTGGAAATAACTTTTGATTATCTACCACTTTTGTTATATATTATTTAACAAAATGTCAACTGATAAAAAGATACAGATCAAAACGTATGACAATTTTGAATGAAAATTCGTACCCAATTTTTGTGCCTAGGCGAGCTCCATGAAATGGCACCACTGGCGTAAAACAATATAATAGTGCACAACTTCAAACTATAGACTACCTATCCTGAAAATTTCGTATTCATATCTTTAGTTTCTGAGATCAGCTCTGCTTAAAATAGGTCGTAAAAAGATAGAAAATCAGCCGTAACTCGGTACCGGAAGTGACGATTTCAAAATTTCATAAAACGTCTAAAAATATGACCTCTGGCAATCATCTGTGAAAAAAAGGTCAAAATCGGCTGAATATTTTCTGAGAAATCGCGTGCACAAAATTTGTGGAAAAAAATAATATTAAGAAACAGAACGAAAACAATAAGGTCTTCCGTTGGAAACGGAAGACCTTAATTACACGCATTACGTTTTGGATTTAAAAGACATAAGGTTTAAAGTCATTTAATAGGTTAGTAAAAATATCAAATGCAACAAATAACATTAAAAAGTATTTTTTAAAATCCTATAGTTTTCTTAATAAAATGTGTTAATATATCTTTTATAAATAGCTAAACCATTGCAACTCGTATATAAAAGACTCAAACGACAACAATATGATTGCATAAAGTATGGCATTATAGGAATAGGAAACAGCATAAATATGCGCTATGTAATTACGTTTCTGTAGTAAAATTACAAGAGACTGCCTGGATGCATTAAACTTTACAAAATAGAATGAATGATTCTAATTAATCATTAGTTTGTTATGTTATCAAATATATTAATTAACTGTTGATAAAGTTTGAAGCAGTAAACTAATTTAAACAATATTTTATTCCTCTGGTCTTAAATATTGAATGTTGCTTTCTCCTTTGTCATGATTTGTAAATTTAAAAACATTGTTTACATTGATTTCATTCAAAACGCTGTTATAATTTAAACATTCTTAGGATCAGAAATACTCTAATTCAAATTTAGATGCATGCATTGTAATTTATGCTCTTATTTTTTTATTATATGCGTACTGTATCTTTTTCACTGAGCGTAATAACATAAAACTTAAAAGACATATTTTATCAATTTCTTAAAGGCCAAACATTTTACAAACGCTCCCTTTTTACCTGTACAAACTTCAAAACGATGCCGCCTATCAATCATGTTTGAAACGATAACGCGCAGTTTGATTGACGGAATCGTCCGAGCGTGATGTGGCCAGGTTCGCGAAATTGTGTTTACTAGCAATTAAGACATTATCTTTGATTTCTTCCGTCACGTTTTAAAATGGAAAATATTTATTTTTAACGTCATTGAAATTGATTATGAAAATTCACCATTAAGTAATTAACGTTACACAATTTATGAATGAATTTCCGTGACCTTATAATTTCCATAAGGATGAGCGGCTACTAAACATTTTTCCTTTCTTATTCTTGGTGCACGATTTGGGCAAGGAACTTTACATCTTCATCGTAATATGACTGCTTTTACATTGCACATTCTCGCTGACCTCATGGTTTTCTTATACGATTATTTGTTGAAATAAACTACAATAAAAACAGTTTCAAGTGCAAAACACAATGTAATGAGCGATATTTAAAACCAGAATTAATATACTTCATTTATCATTTGTACAATTCACACGCGTGTTTTGAGAAAATTCGGAAGACACGTACGTCGACGTGGAACAGTCCAACTAGATTGATTTCCGTATGAAATAGCTTCATATAGACATTTAGAATAATATGATATTCCAACTTAGATCAATTTTAACTAATTATACATGTCCCGTATATAAATTTGCTTCCTGTGCGGAGAGTTTAGCTGCGTTCACGACCGCAAGTAGACTTCAAACCCCGAAGTCTTTCACATCTCTGAAGCACCGCCCTCACCTGAGATTTACCGCCCGGTAAAAATGTTCGACCTGTAAATTAAAGACATTGAGAAAGCATTCATTTAAATTAATTGTACATCTTCAAATCTGTTTTAGGCTTTAATTCACTGTATGAAAACTGTATCCCAGGAACTTATTGCCTTTCAAAAAAACCCGACGTAAGTTATGAACTTTTTTATAAACACGTTTTTGTTACTTGAATTAGTGACACATGTATTTTATTAGATAATCAATTTAAATGTTCTTTCAGACAAAGCAAAAGTGACAACTTATTTAGAATTAAATAGATATTATCATTTGTTTTATGCAACAGAATACCACAGAAGACAGCATATTTGAGTTGGATGATAAGTTGGGACATTCTAAATTTCACAATACCAAAATTTGTAAAAATGAAAAGATGGCCTTTCGTCCTCCCAGTAATTGAGATGGTTTTTGCCACTGAATCACTCACAGCAAAATGTTTCCGTGGCTCTAACAAGGGATTTACCACATTCAGTAAACAAATTCTGATTACAATTTTTGAATGTCTTGAGAAGATGAAATTGGAACATAATGAATTCATCGACGTAAGAATAAAACACGTATTTTATCTACCAATTAGACAGAGAAAAAGCAGGAAAATATGTAAATGAGTGCATAATTTTTAATTTAAAAAGAGTAATATGCACATTTGGAAGTCAATGACTATATGTGACAGAACAATGGCAAAAATTTAAAAAAATGTTTTAAAAAATGTAGTTTTTCAGAAAGGGTTACATAATATGTAATTCTGAACTTCTTTGAAATGAGACTTTTCTTTTTTATTTAGTTTTTGTTATGAATAATAAATGAGTTTAAAAATAATTCCTGGACATGTAAACCAACAGCTTTACTAAATTTTAGGTCTGGGACCATTTGATTGAAATTACGATTCCCCTTGACCTGATGGGAGTAGTTTTAAATGAGATCAAACTGACCATGCAAATGTTTCTGACAAAAAAGGTAACTATTGTGCTCTATTTTGTTGTTGTTGGTATTTGTAGTTTGTATCATGTTTTTGTTTATTTTCTTCAAAACAAAGCATTGTGGGAATGCAATCGTTTAATCACAATTTTAATAAAACACGAAGTAGCAAACGGTTTTCTACCACCACAGGCTATATCCAGTCATTTATAAATTTTCATACAATGTAACGTTCTTAATTTTATAATTTTTATTTTATTTGGTTTTATTTGAAAAGGTTTATGTTTAAACATCTGAAGATTCTTTAGGAAAAAAACTTTCGATTTTCATTAACACTAAACTTAAGCTACAGCAAATTGTGTCCCTTTTTCGGTCTTTTACTTTTACATCAGTTGGCAAAATATATAATTTGTTTTCGGAAGGAATGATTAGGGGTAGAAGACTTTCTCCCTGAAATCAATTTGAAAGATGTACAGTTAATTGAAATGTATTTTTGGTTGTTTCCAAAAGAGTAAATTAAGCTTGAAACAGACTAGAAGAGCAGGATGAAATCTCTTTAGCAGCTATAAAATAGTTGGTACCAAATAATGAGATAGAAATAAAATAAAACTGTCTATCAAAAACATCTCAACAATTTAACCTACCTTAAGAAATTCGTTAACAAACAAAATCACGTGTACATGTATATTATATAAATTTCGTTAGCAAAATAACACATGCCATTGTAAATGTTACACTTGTACTTGTTACACAAACATTAATAATATCAGTGCACATTGACTTTCACTTGATTAGGCTGAATGCAAATCTTATTGTAACTTAATCTTGCAAATTTTACTTTAGAAAGGGTTTCATGTTTAAATACTTGTAAGGTGTTTTAAACAGATATCAACACCAAGCTTTTTGGAAACCCTGATACAAATATACTGCAAACCAGAAGACAAACACCACAGTGCATGTATTGAAGTTATTGGAGAGGTCGTATTCAAGGTAATAATAACCATTAGTTTGAACATGTTTCATTGTATATATAGTAGTACAGTGAGTTTGAGCACAGTTCTAGCAACTTACTAAGTTCTCACCATTAAATATCAATATTGATCTGTTTATTATTTGTATGTTTGGAAACGATTGTTTGGTTTGCAATATACACTTTATTAAACCTTTTTTCCAACAAATTTTTGTTTCTAATTACATATTTGCCAAAATGTATTAAAAAATGATTCATGTAGATACAGTATATAAATAGTGCCTGTTTGGGAGGGTAACCGTTGAAATTGACACCCCTGGAAAACCACTGTCAACCTCCTCTTTGTCTCGGTTGACACTGGTTTTGTTTGGGTGTAAATTTCAACGGTTACCCTCCCAAACAGGCACTGTTTATATCATTATACTGAATGTCTTAATTTTAGAGAAAATACTACTGCTTTTATAAAGAAATGACGTGTATTCTACGGCGAACAGTACGCGCATAATTTACGCGCATGTAACAATTCGTTGTGTTACCCGTTGCCAAGTGTGTTGCTAGCACTGAGGGTAATAGAACTAATTATCAACTGCGTCTAAACCAATTAGATTTAAGTATTGAATATGAAAGTATAATAATGTGTATTCATAAATAGTGAGTAGTAAAAACACATTCAAAATGCTCAAGCAATACTCAAGCAGCTTGATTAAATTAAAAGTAACGTTTTATTTATTTATTTATGATTATTTACATTTGCAATAAGCTTTTCTATATGAACCTATATAATAGCGAAAACGTTCAATTATGTACGAACCTTTTCATGACGTCACAATGATTATAGCACGCGCTTATCGCTTGTATTGTCATAAACATAAAATCTCGGTAATTTTAAAATCTCTTAATAGTTTTCCTTTTTCAAATGTAAATATAAGTAATTATCTGCAGGTATGTAGCTCCAGGTCTGAAAGAATTCGGATGAACGACCTCGGAGCTACAATTCCACTCATTGAAAAAATTGTATATTTCTTGTGCGCTTGTTTTGACCTGGTTAACCTTATTTACTTATACGCAAATTTTGTGAAAAAAATTATTACCATTAAAATTTTCAAGCATGATGGCGACTTTCGCTCTTGATGTCAATTTAACATTCTTGATTTTCCGAGGTCGGTAACGTGCTCCGGAGAAAGGCTTGAGGCAAGTAAAAAAATGATATCAGTAGTAAATTGTATGAACAATTTAATGGCACTAGTTGTTTTCACAGAATTTGCATATAGATATGGTTTATCAGTCCAAAACTAGCGCACGATACACAATTTTTTCAATGGGTGGCACTTTAACTCCCAGTTTGTCCATTCAAATTGTTTTAGACCGAGAGCTACTGACTTGAAGCTAATAAGTAATAAACAGCAATGTTAAAAGGTTCACCGGGATATGGACTTGGTTAGTACGTGATCAAATCTTCTTTGAAGCTCTTCAGGCTTCACAGGATTTGATCACATGACCAACCAAGTTCTTACCCCGGTGAACTTTTACACTTGCTGTTTATTTCTTGAAAAAATAAAATATCGAAACTAACAGGAAGACGACCCCTAATATATTTGTCCTAATCATAACCAAAGAAGTGTCTAACGTGCTTTTGTTGCTTTATAAAAAGAATTTTTTTTACATCATATGTCATTTGCAGATTATCCCAAAAATACTCACTCGGTCATCGTGGAGTAAATTAATGTTTTGCATTATTTCCTCTTTTCGACAGGACTATTTGATAAATTAAGTTGAAGTCAAATAACGAATTATGTGCCAAATGATTATTTTGTATGATATTAGATATGCAAAGTATTCCTTTTTTCTTTTTAAGGCTCTTGAGGACAGAGGAAAATACCACTTTTACAGTAAAAAATTTTCAGAATGCCCAAAATATGCAGAGATGATATGCAAACATTTTGAAAAAAATTGCACAGGAAGTGAAATGAAAAAAAATACATTCCATCATTTGGAGTTTGCTCTTACTTGGCCTACAATGAGTTATGTGTTGACAGTGCAATGTATGTTGTATTTTTTTTATGAATAACTTTTTTCTTTTTTACATTTTCTTAGCTCACAAAGTTCTTTTTGTTCTTGATAAGGATTACGTTTACTCAGGGGCCCAAAAAAAATATCCAATAATAGGAACGAAAAACAATTCATTATACATTGTAGCCCCACTATTGTTGTACTTTTATTCAATTTCAAATAACTAGGTCAATGACCTACTTTTTATGCTAGTGACCTCTGAATGTCAATTTGTCAAAATTGTCCCCCCTTTCCAAGGTTTTCCTTATTTTGAAGTTTTTAGAGATAATAACACACTTTGTAGGTCGGTAAATGATAAAATACGAAAAGCTTTGCTACTTTTGGATTTGAATTCACCGTTTTAAGCTCATATTTTAAGTTTATTTTAGTCCGAATTTCCTGTATAAATTTTCAAAATTATACCCATTTTTGATCGAGTTTGACAAAAAACTGACTAATAGGAGCTCCAAACCATTGATTGCCTTAAACTGTCTTTATACTCTGTATTCCTATTTTAAAGATTTTTTTTCAAATCGCGCGCTAGCCTGTGATATAAAATTATACACGAGTTAATACAACCATGAAATATGTAAAATGATATGAAAAAACTCATAAAAACTTACATTTTGCAATTACAGAAAGTTTTTAAGAGAAAATAAGAAAATGGAAAATATGGCCCGAATTTCCTCTGTTTCAACATCAATTTACTTTTGTCGTAGCATATTTTCCTAAAATTAAACAAAAGAGGATATCAATATCGATATTTGTTAATAACATTGTTATTTTGTGATTTTAAAACAACTTTGGACTTCAGGTACTGAACTTTGTAAAAATATACATGTATTTTGAAATCTCAAACCCTGAGTAAACGTAATCCTTAAAATGTAGCATCGACATATAATTGTCAATTTTTCAATTATAAATAACAATTTATGTTGCTACGTCTCGTATGCATCATACTGAAAACATTCATATCTTTTATTCATTTAACGAAGTTTAATAATTCGAATTGTATGTTTATGGGCAAATTTTGAAATATCACTTTATGTAATAGAGCGCAAATGAGAAGCATGGTACATTGTGTGACATTTCTTTCTGAATCAACTCTTGCACATGTTTACAACGTATAAATGAATAACTAACATTTCCTTTCAGTTTTCACATAGATTCGGTATCAATGAATTATTGCCTCGTAATTTTAAAATTCTTACCAAAGTAATCAGTCTTTGATTAAAAATGAAAACAGTTCATGTTTATAATTTATTATTTAATAATAATAATAATAATAATAATAATAATAATAATAATATTTATAATCTTTTATCTTGTTTTACTTTGGATTTTTAAGCAAAAAAAAGTAACTACTTTTAGGATGCACCTGTTTTTCTTCATGCAACAAAACATATTTACATCTTTTAATAATAGACGTTATTTTCTTTCCGATATAATACCATTTTTCACTGGATAATTTTCATTGTGTCACAATCGAAACATTTGGCGTCAGCTGATTTTATAGTATTTTTATGTAAAGATATCTTTTATTGCGATAAGAGTAATACACGTATTAATTTTGTATTCAACAATGCTTCGACAACATTTAATAATATCTAAGAACAAAACAATTCATTTGAATATTTTTAAAAATGTACCATTCATAAAATATTGATATTTTGTTTGGTTGTCATTAATGCAGAGACACTAACGTTTATTGATGTAGATAAAAAGATTGCGAAGGTCTCCAAAAATTGTCAAACACATTTAATGGACATAAAAAAAAGTTTGATGAAATCAGCAAAAGAGTTGGAAAATGGTAGTATCCAAATAAGAAAATTAAATCTGATCCTGGAATCGAAACGTGAATATAAAGAAGTCATCGCTGTTATATGGGAACATGAACACTGTGGAGAGTTTGAAGAAGGGCGTATCAGTTATCTTTTAGAACGAAGACACAAAGAACTGGAAAAGATAGATGAAACTTTTAAACACATTATTGGCTTTAAGGAATTATTACAGTGTTTTGAAGGTATAACTGATACTATATAAAATCACAAATTCACATAGAACCCTTGTAGACGTGGCCAATTTAGTGTTTACATGTACGTGTAAGTGCTGTTTAACATGTTCTTTTTTATTTAGAAAACACAATTGATGCAAGTAAATTGAAATACAAAGATGAGCAACCCCTAAAATTGTTTTTAAGGACAGGAGCATCAAACAAAATGGACGATCAGCTAAACACAAAAGATTACAATCCAGAAGTTCAGATAGAGAGTTTCCCTTTAGAGTTAATCAAGAACATACCTCGTCTTAATGTGTAAGATCAATCATTTTGATTTTTTGTTGTTGTTGCGGATGATCGAAGAATTACAAATTGTTTTCGGATTTTGAATATTTATTCCAAATGCAGTACACGGTAATAACTGAAAGTACTTCCTCTTTTGCATTATACATTGATATTGTCTTTAAAGGTCATATGAAACGATTTTTAACACTATGATTTTCTTTCATGAATATAAAGGTTGGTATAAACAAATGTTAAAATACATGATGTAAGATTTTTTTTGCCTTTGCACTACTGAGAAATAACCGTGAAAACTGAGCATCTGAAAAAATTCTTGCCCGCTTATCGTTCTTGATTTTGTGGATTTATGACGTCACAAAGACCCACCGATGTAAACAATGCATTAAAACTAGTGTAATTTTACAGTAGTTTATCGATTAAATTTTAGTAATTTTTGCATATATGAACGTGTCTTTCTTTTCAAATGAGATCATTTGATTTCGTAGTAGCCTACAGATGACTTAGTTTTAATTGGTTGTTAATGAATAAATCTAATATCAGCTTCTCACCAGAGTAAAATCATGGTGAAGATCCCGTACTGCAGTGGAAATTTAACGAAAGAAATGCTCCAACATTTACAGCTGATTAATGAATTATCCTTATCCTTTTGAAATAGAAACATCATTTTCTTCTTCGGTACGTATAATGATTGAGCTGCATTTAAAGGGAATTAAAGCATTTAAATTGATTTGATTTATTCTGTCACATAAAAAAGTATATAAGGCAGGCCAATGAAAATGTTTGAGGCATTGAGTACATAGTTTGTATTTAAGAGCTGCTATAAAATGCCGCAAAATTATTCTTAAATTTTATTTCGAAATAATATAAATTTCTGACTTATTGATATATACATGTAGCAATATCTTAAGAAAATACTTTGTGTACACGTGTATTAACGTTTTATTAAATTAGATCGCGGAAATATGGCATTTAAGGATTTAGAAATGTATCGGTAAAATAAATCGGTTGTTTGATAAAAATAGTTGTGAACAAGCATCAATAATGATAAAAAAAAACCCGAAAGAAAACATTGCGGAAGAAAGTGAGATAAAGGGATCTGTGAGTAAACACCGCACATACACGTTTTAAAATCAAAACACCGCACATTTAAGTACACGTTTCAAAAACAAAACGTTTTAAGAAATTTCTCTTAGACTAAAAATAATTAAATGGTAACATATTTGTGAATTTGAAAGTGAAACAAACAATATAATCGTGAAGCGAATGAGGCACAATGAGGCCTACAAGTTGTTTAGAAAAAAAATCTTGCATGAACGTGCAAATGGGAAAAACGATCAGACTTATTTTTGAATTTGTCAATTTCATTAAAAAGATCAAAATAAAACATATAAACATGCTTATATTAAAATTATATTATACTTGCATGTGGATCTATGAAGAAAATCATTTATTCTCCCTGCAGTCTTGAAACTGAATATCACTATGTACACGCTATTACATGTAAATAAAAACGCACACGATTTCATTTCTTGAGAGAAAAAATACTGACGTGGTTGATTATTGTATAATTATACAAGTTTTTATATAAAATAGTATTTTTTTCTTTTAAAATGCTGCAAAATGACATGGATATTTGTATTCACAATATAGCTTTATAAGGCGATTGGGTCTTACTGACGTCATAAGCAAGGGAGGTAAGCCGCGTAAGTCAATATTCCTTTTCCCGATTAAGTAATTTTGATCGACTGTGGCGCTCACATTTTGCATAAAATATCCAAAAAACAATGTCAGTCTTCTTAAATAGGCACTTATGAACTCATTCCCGTATATAACTCAATATGGTCAGGATATCGTTTCATATGACCTTTAAGGTCCATCGCCATGTAAAATTAAATTCAATACAGGGAAAGAGGGAGTAGCAGGTTGCATATCTTTAAATTTTGATAGTTATCTTTTAATTAGGTTTCAAATCAATTTTAATCATAAAAATTTAGAACTAAAAATTTAAGATACAGTTTATTGCAGGTATTTGTATGAGTCTTGAAAATAATCATTACATTCTCTGTATTGAATGTAGCTCTCTTTTCGTATATCATTTACGAAAAAAATGCTTTTGTGATACTTGGGCAGAAGTCGTCAATAATGTACCCGTAATTTATTGCATGTAAGATGGGTCCATACTCGAGTGACGTCATTATTGTTAGTTCGTATATACTGAACTGAAAATTTGTAATCATCATCAATTGAGAATCACAGAAATGTCATATGGACATTGAGTTGATGATATTGCTTTAATGACAGAGCAATTGTATACATTTTTGCATATTTTGAGAGTTATGATATTGAACTACTTTACCCTCCAAAATAATTTGTATTTGTAAATGCATTTTAGTGTATACACAGATTGCTAACACATTGTTTTTAAAAATACTAATCTTAATAAAGACATCTCCTAAAAAACACAAGAAGCTGTTATCTTTAAAAGAATAATCAAACCAATGACTAAATTTTTTTTTAAATTTCAAGGTAAGACTTTTTCCAAAGTAAAGTTGTTTGAAACAAAAATGAGGGCGACATTTTCTTAAAGTTGGAAAAAGAATAGAAGCTAGTGTTTCAGCTTTTTCAAAGTAACATCATATTCGAAATAATAAAGAAGGAGAAGGGTATTTTTGAAATAAAAAACTTTTATCCCGAAAAGTCAAAGCTCGGTTTTTTAATGATATGGTTTCATAAATAAAATTACAGTTATAATGGGTTTCTTATATTATACTTGACTTAAACATATAAATTTAAAACTTGATTTGCTTGAAAAATGTATTAAAAATAGAGGAAAATTGCTTTTTGAGTTTTTGTCTACATGTTTAACTTTCTAAGGTGGAGTGCAGCAAATATAACGAAATGAAAGCGTTAATTTAAAGTATTACTTTTTCAGCTTTCAAAGAAGTATTGTATACAAAAATATCTGGAAAGAAAGATGCTTTGAAATAAAACACAAACGTACAGAGGCTATAACCATTGAGGACGTAAACAAGGATTTTTTAGATACCGTGTATTTCTCCTGGGAAAAGCTTTGTAATGACTTTAAAAGCGGGGATATTACATTTCTAGACTTTGAAAATCATTTCTCTGAAATAGAGAAAACGGAAATCATAAGAGAATTAAAATTCATTGCTGACATTTTTTGCATGCATGATAATAAATGGATTGAGGAAAGGCTTTCTCAATATCAACAGTACAAAGTGTTAAAAGAGTGTGTGAATGTAGCAAAGGTTATAATAGAATTTGCAAGGCAATTTGAACTTCATGGAAATTTTCAACAGGTTCAGGAAGTGATGAGATTGGTATGTATTTTCTAATTTTATTGCATAAACTAGTTGTACATGTATCTAATCATATTTCAAGGAAAATGATAGCAAAGAAAGTATATGTTTGGACAATTTCATGGAAACATGTTTAAAAATGTTCACATCCCTAACAATTTAGGATCATACAATATTATACCAGCATATTAAATCTCATGTGAAATTCTCTGATATAAAGCTTCCCCTTTACGTGAAATGTACGTAATCTTTGCAAAACTTTATAATGAAATTCAAGGTAAGTGATATCATGTGAATTCGTTTTTCTAATATAAAAATTGATATTAAAGGAAAAAAATATGAACATGCCCATGAAGAAATTAACCAGCAGTTTGGCAGGAGTATGTGATGAATTGCAGAGCACCAATAAGAACAAGACTGAAAGCCTTAAGATATTCATTAAGTGCAAAGGCATGGTCTGTTGGCTCCAAGAGAATATAAAAAGTAAATATTATTGCAAAGAACAATACATTAATATACATCTTTCAATTTTATATCTATGATCTTAAACACAAGAAAAGGTTTGGCAAGTATCTCCGTTCGAGTGGAATGGTAAAACAAATTGAAAATGAAGCTTGTGAAATTTAATATAGTCATTAAAACTTATAAACGTATCTATTTGAAATAGATGGTTATGGTTCCTCTTCCATTCTCTTTCGTAGATTACATTTGAAAGTAATTCATTAGATAACAATTACTTGCTTTTAATCTCAATTAAGTTTCCCCATTACCATTACAAGAATTTTCAATTGTAATTAATTAAATTACAATTACTTTGCTAATGTAGCGAAAAAATTATAAAGTTCATTTAAGAAAAATACATTTTTTGAATTAAAGCCGATATGACATGTACAAACTTTGTCATAAAAATTGCAGATGATTTAGCTACGACACGATCAAACTGTTACAAATGCATTTAATGATAATTAGTTGTTCAAAATCTCCGTCCCCTGACCAACACTTATCATCTCTGAAAGGCATAACGTAATATTTTAAACATATTTTTCTCATCATGCTGAATGAAAATTGAAAACAATAACTATTCAAATAAAATAATTAGATTTTTATGAAAAAGAGATCGAGCACTTCATCAGAATTATCTGGTACCCAAAAAATTAATAAATATTTTAAATATTGATATTCATAAATTTGGGAACCTAGATAGTGAATAGATAAGAAAGTTCATGTTAAGAACTACATGTATATTTGGTAAAAATTAAACTACCCTCCCTAACTTGATCTTGTATTTGAAATGTTTGATTTATACTTTTGAATTATCGGAAGTTTTGAGATAAGCAGCGTGTATCAGCGTGTAATTAAAAGTAATTAAACATTTATTTGAATTATATGTCTTTTTAAAATTATAATTAAGTAACAATTACATGAAATTGAAAAATTGGTCGACTACATTTACTTTTGATTACATCAAAATTAGAAATTGACTATACTCAATAACTATTACAAATTATCCCCTTTCATTCGCTTTCTGTTTGCAAAAAGTACAAAATATATTTCTGACACTTTCATCAAAGTCGACCTACTTTTACATGAACTTCAAAACAGCTCTAATTTTTACCCACATATATTAGAAAAAAATGTGGACTTTTGTTATAAAACAAATACATGTAGACCGAATGTTGTTTTCCCACTTGTGTATTCAACGATATTTTTGTGATCAAAAGTTACGCTTCTTATTTTTTCATGTAAAACTAAGAATAATTGAATGTTCAATGAAATGAAGGAAAACATATTTAAGTGTGTATCATATTTTTAATCAGTTAAAAAATGAAAATGTCTGCAAAAATGTTTTAGGTTTGCAAGAACTGAACGTGTTTGCCGATTTAGCGACAATGACCGCTGGCGAAGGAGACATGGAAATAGATAAAGTGAACTTTCTATTATCAGCTACTCGTGGATACGCACCTTTGATTTTTGACATTGATAAATCTATTGGGTACAAAGAATTAATTGAAAAATGCAAGGAGGTGTGGAAAGAGCTAGACAGGGATCCAAAACTACCAGAAAAATTGGTCACTATCTATCTATCTATCTATCTATCTATCTATCTATCTATCTATCTATCTATCTGTCCGTCTTTCTGATCAAAACTACCTTAATACAAAGGCAAAATGAAGAGAAATTATTTTTACATCAATAGCAAGACACAAGCAGAAATTTGAAATGGTATGTTGGTGTTAAGCAAGCTCAGGGATCTGTCGAAATATCTTCGATGGAGCTTGCAAAAGCAATCAATACTGCGGGATTGTACGTGATTGGGGCGTTTGAAGAGAGTACGAGCAATACAAAAAGGGTAAGGTTAGCACTGCTTCAACTATTTAAATTAAACGTTCTCATAAAATCAGTGAGTCTTTTTGGCAAATGGAATACGAACACCAGAGCATAATAATTTGGATCTATTTTTACCACCAATTTTCTTATACTTATCAGTTTGATGAAAGAAGAACAAAAATATCTTTCAATTGTTTATAAAGGGCCCTATTCCAATGTCAACATAGGCTGGATATGAGAAAGTGACAGTCTCAGGCTAATTTTTACACAAATTTTAAAAGATGGCAAAAGATAAATCCATAATAAATATGGGCAAAATATGTCTTTTTAAAAGTTACATGCACAATTAAAAAAACTTTATGACTATATATTTAGGGAAAGATAAAGTTATAGTTTGTTTTATAATAGTGTCTATAATAAGGTACTAAGAAAAAATGTAAACCAAAGCCCGTAATTGGTAATTTATTGGTATTTAACTCCAAGAATTTTACAGTTTATATTACTTTGTAATTTAAACTAAAGCCTGTTATAAGTACTGTGGTCGTAGTACCTCTTTGTGGTAATCTTTTTCTTTAATTTCAAGTGTTTCTATAGTTATTACCATGAGTTAAGAAACTGAATTTTTCAGGTTTATTACAACCAAAATATATCATAAAATGCGACGAACTAAGCGAATCCATGTACAAGTTGCTCTTCATCCAATTTAACTCATGTAAACTATCAATCGCATCTTTCAAATACTTTTTGAACATCTTCCCTTCACCAATGTTTTGTTGCTTTCATTATAATTGTTTTCTCCCTTTCCCCTGCAGAGGTTTGAGCAAATATTGACGCCGATATTTTGTTCTGCTCCATAAAACAAAGGCTTGACGTCAATATTCAAAGGTCAACTACTCTGATTTTAAAGAATTACAAAGGGCAACTAAGCTCCTCAAAATATTGTACTGCCTTACGGAATGCGGGTTCTGTATCAAATACTTGTAGTATAAAATGTTAATGAGTAGCCAAAGCGTTAGAAAATGACGGCAACATTGCCGAATATTAATTATCAACAAACGGGCGGAGATATATATCAGGCAGTCACGTGCCTTGTATAAACCAATGAAGGTGTGACCACATTTCAGTTCGAGAGAAAATTATACTGCAAAAAGTATATAATATGCGGTATATTATTAAGAAGTAGATCACGTTTCTATTGCACATGTTTAACACAAAAACTTTAACGTTTTGTGATTCTTTTCGGGTTGTCAACTTCTCATTTTTAATTTAAAAAGCGGTGTACAGTTTTAATTTTCGCACATGAAAGCAAGGTTAAAAAATTACAGTTATTGATTACTTTGGTGCTAAAATGATTTATTAAGTATGATAAAGAAAATCAGAATAACAGGAAAACACGAAGATTGATTCGAAAAAAATATGTCATTTTCATACGGTCAAGGACTTAAAAAGCCAGTAGTGTTTTAGGTGTCAGTTGCCAGCCATATAACAAATATTGGCTTTTTAGACGGGGTCACGTGACCCCGTCTATTGGTTTACTGTCAGCCGAAGTCTCAAACCGGAAGGCACGCGTAGAACACATGAATTGAGTCTACGCGTAAGAATTTAGTGCAGAAAGTTTTTCATGCATTTCAGTAAATATGTATTATAAAAACACGCATTAAATCTTTTTAAGTCCTCGGTGTATAAACAAAATTCTATTTAGAAAATAAACAAATAGTTTTATTGATCAAAATATTCTTGCTCGGTTCAAATGTGGGATGAATTATGTAACTAAATGCACAACTAACGCCGTTGAAGATTCAGTTGGTGTACGAGCTCATTAATCAATAGAAGAGGTTGATGGTTCCCAAACGCAATGTGCAATTTTTGAAAAGTTGTGAATTTTATTTTCACAATCTTTCACCTTAATACTACCACACTTCATGCACATTGGCTTTTTAGTTAATTAAATTGAATTCAAATTTTAAACAATGCATTGTGAGCAAAATCTATAATAGATTATACATTTTGAAAGACTTAAATATCATATAATATACACAATCTTATCAATTGAAGAACCAAGTTAAATGTTAATGTTCATGTTTTCCGGCTAAGTTGAAATCAGGTTTGGGGTGAATTACATAGTAAAGTAATGCATTACATTACCATAACTTCACGAATAAGAGCATTAAATTACCATTACCATTACTTATAACCCAATAAAGAGTTTTTTAAAAATAGTTCATAAATAAAACATGCTTGAACATATTTACAGGGTCATGTTCACTATCAGGTTCAAATTTAATGACTTATACAGGATTGCTGTTGCACTTGTAGTTCTCAAAGTAACGTTGGTCCCGTAACATTTACACGCTAATGGCGGATTTGCTAATATTTGTTATTTATGTGTCTGATTTGCGGAGTATGATTTTTAATGAAAGTAAGGGTTGTATCGTAATTCGTGTAGGTGATGCACGAGTTTACACAATAAAGTAGTAAGTGGTGAACGATTTTTTTTTACCTATTAATTTTTCACGAATCGCAAGTAAAGAAAATCGTGTCAGATAAGTCGGTCTTAAAAATCAAAATGCCGACCGTGACAAATCTTTTCATTGTTAAAGTTCTTGGAATCTTATTGTAAAAAAAATACTTCTAACGTCAGGTGCCTGTGTTTGTTATCGGTATACAAATGTTAGTTTGTTTGTTAATTCAGCAATTTTAGAGTTTTCGGGGTTTTCATAAAACTTTTATTACGGATACCGTCCGACTTGTGAATTTTCCCTTGGATCACAAAATTGAATAAATATAATGATTAAAATTATTTACTTTGATAAAGTTGTTTGATTTTCCCAGTTAGTTGTAATTCTTTAATTCTTTTCTTGGGGTCTTTTTTTTTTTTTTTTTACATAAAATACCGTTAAGTCAGTTTTCTACAATTATGAAGGCCGGGATTGAGTAAAACTTAGATAAAGTATCAGACAATTGCAAAAAAAAAGCCAAATTGACATAGATTGTAACAACCAATTCAAACTCATAAATTTTGGAAGAATATTCGAGAAAATCAAGGACAATTACAAATTCAAACTTTCAAGACCCCGTCTTTCAGTACTCTCAGTAATTTGATTTATATACGGTATATACGTCTTCGAAATATCTACAAAGAAAAGTAATTTGCAATAGAGACATTGAATTCTTGCCTTTTCTCCCATGAAATTAATAATTGTAATGAAACTTTCATTCAGGTATTTCAAGAAAAGTAAAAAATCAAAGTCAATAACACTATAGGTATTCTAATGATTTATTGGTAAAAAAAAATACATATTTAATATAAATGTAGATATTTCATTATTAATTACATGTATTGTAACTCAGATAGGGGGGAAACACTCTTAACTTCAATCATCACTAAATACTCCGTTTTTCTTAACTTTGACTTTTTTATGATAGTATATTTTATGTAATTATTAACTCAGGTATTTTCGAAAAATAGTTTTGGTAAAAGTTTTTCTACATATAAGGTCATCGTTATTCATTTTGACACAAATAATGAGTTTTATAATCTTAATAATGTTGAGCTTTAACTTTCTCTCTCAAGATCAGTATCCTAGTAATGATGATATATTTATCTAAAAAAACGTTAGATCATTTATTCACGTACTGGATGCCCACTCCTCCAAGGCACCTGATCCTACCTCTGATCGAATTATAAGTCCGTATTTGCTAAGCACCTGTTTTGTATTTTACCTTTGGACTTTTGATTGATGAAAAACGAACAAACACATACAGACCCTGAAACGTACTACTACACAAAAAAGCGTGCGACTTTCGTGCGAGAAACGTTTCGTGTAAACCGTTTAGCGTTTCGTGTGAATCGTGAAGCGTTTCGTGTAAACCGTTTAGCGTTTCGGGCAAACGTGCAGCGTTTCGGGCAAAGTGTGTAAATCGTTTCAGGCAAAGCGTGCGAGAACCGTGTGAAACGTTCATTAGATTTCATTCGGAACTCTCCGACAATTTAATTGTTTCAAAAAATCGCTCGTGTTAAACATTACTTTAAACTGTTTGTGATTGGCAAAACTCCTTTGTAGATATTCTCGTGAAAAAAATCTATAAGAAATGATATGCTTATCTTTTTACAAAATTGAATTAATTTTTAACAGACAAAAGAAAAGTACGCGTATTGAAAGAAGACTAGTTAATTAGACTATTCGGCTGTGTATGACCAGCACACGTAACCTCGGACATCGGGTAAGACCTGCACCTGGCTGAACCTGTCAATCAAACTCTGTGTATTTGTTTCCATTGGATGGTCACGCGTCTCTTCTTTTGTCAATAGCCAATAGAATTAATGATTTCAAGGTAGTCGGAATCAGTATTTGATGATGCACACAATTTAAATGATATATTATTTAAATTAATTTAAACAAAATTAAATGTAAACATAGACAGAAAAAATACTGTTCATTTCTATGAATGCGGCAAGTAAATTCTTCTGAATCCCGATTAAAAATATGTCTACAAGTTATTATTTTAATTATTTAAACACTGATAACGGAAAACAACTAATAATTAACATACTGAAATTTTCCTAAAACGTACACATGCAATGAGTTATTATGGGAATCTACATGCATGGTACTTAATTCAAATAGATTATGATAGATATACATGTATTGTACGCCGTTTAGCGGGGCGCCGGTTATGTATACGAATATTGAGACAAAACTTTAAATCATTTTTATTTTTTGTTCTTTCCGAAATCCGAAATAGTAATGACAATTTTTTCTTTATTTAATCGATTGATTTTTGTTCTGTGATTTTATGTACGGAACATGTATTTACGCGAATGATACGACATAACAAAAAAATTAATCGGTTGTTTTATAGCATTTTTCTGACTAATGTGACTAATTTTATCTTACATAACTTTCAAAATTATCAATGTAAATAATTACAGGTTTATTTACTGTTAGTATTTTTACATCGTATTTTTTCTGAAACCAATAAAAATACTAATGTGAGAAGAAAAAACAAATCCCGCCGAATACTGAAAAACCGATTTCAGTTTGTAATCATACAGGTTTTTTTTTTGGTATTGAATATTGTGTTACGGTAACTTTTTTACCTGGAATTTTTATTATTTACAGCACTAATAAGAATCATGAATATTTCTTTTGAGCAAAAAATGTTTACAGAATTAGTATTTTTGGCTTATTCTGTGAATAAATAATTTTTTTGCTTTAAATATATGTACCAAATTAATTTAATCAATCTTTTCAATACTTATGTGCATATATGTTTCTTATATCAGTATTTCTATTATATCGAGTTTTCTTAAAATTAATTCTTACTAACAGAGTTAGGGTAAAAATCCGAGAGGATCCGAATTGATCAGGATAAAAGCGTGTCCAAAGCGAGTGAAAATCGAGCAAATCGTTTCGTGCGAGAATTGTTTCGTGTAAACCGTTCAGCGTTTCGTGTTAACCGTTCAGCGTTTCGTGTGAACCGTTTAGCAAGCGTGTAGCGAGCGTGCAGCGAGCGTGTGGTGTAGTAGTACGTTTCAGGGTCTGTACATGTATTAACTTTTTTGTAGATAGTAGAAGATGTTTTACAACTTCATATTAAAGATGAATCCTTAGATGAAAGATTTCGTCGAAGATACAGTTATAAAGAACTGCAAGAGCTAGAAAGCAAACTGATGCTCATAGCTGGAAAGGCTGAAAAGGGAAAAAAAGACGTGGATAGATTTACGATGGTAAAATCAAAACGCACCCCAACACACACATACACAGAGAGTTTTTGTACACATCTCTGAATACATATACCTAATCTGATTTGAATCACACGTGATAAAACTTTTCAGCTTAAGCTATAAGATAAATAAATTTATTAACTCTATAGCGCCAATTCACCATAATACATTGTACACCGTAATGTATATCATGTTATTTGGAAAAAATAAGTTCTAATAAATAATTAATTTTTACTCAATTTGCAAATAATTATGCTGAAAATAAACCACACAATATTATTGTGAATTTTGCGAATGATTACTTTCAATGCAAAAATGCCGGTATATTTCTGCTAATATGTAAAATGTCTATACACAGAAACATATGGGGATAATCGTTATCGACCAGGTCAATAACATTAGATAAAACATTTCATGTTTTATTTAATTCGTCCTCATAGGTTTTTTTTAGCTCACATGAGCTGAAAGCTCAAGTGAGCTTTTCTGATCACCTTTTGTCCGTCGTCCGTCTGTCCGTCTGTAAACTTTTCACATTTTAAACTTCTTCTCTAAAACCACTTCACCAATTTCAACCAAATTTGGCACAGAGCATCCCTATAGAAAGATGATTATAAATTGCAGAAATGAAGACCGATCTTTATCTAAAACGGAGAAAACCTCGAAACTGTAGAAAAAGGAGGGTGCATTTAAAAAAATCTTCTTTTCAAGAACTATTGAGTTAAATTCAACATAATTTTGCATAAATAATCCTTATGGAAAGGAAAATATAAATTTTAAAAATTATTGGAGAACTCTGTTTCAATTTTGAGTAATTAACGAAAATAAAAATAAAGAGATAATCGCTGTCAATCAGGTTATAACTTCGGGTTCGGTATTCCATATCGAAAACGAAAATTCATTGTGTAAGGCAGCTAAGTTTGAATGTTGACGCATGGCAAACGGGTCAAACTGACATAGATGATTTTTCTTGTTGTGCAACAGTTTACATGCGAAGGGATATTTGAAACATGCTAAATATATTTGTGCCAATTTCGTGAAGTCAATTGAGGTTCAATCTTTCGATGCGTTGACCTTTTCACTCATGACCGTGGTATATCTGTATATAGCAAATGATAAAACATGGTTTATTTGTAGCATTTTTTGTATGATGGCATTTTTATACACTTACATTGTACGCATTTCACTTACTAAACAGGTACCTACAAGCAGTATAAAAGTGAAAAATGTCAAAGAATCAAACCCCCTTTTTTGCTTCTTCTACCTGAAATAAAGTCATAACTGTTAACCGCAGATATCGGCAATTACAATTTACATCATGTAATTATTAATTCATAAACTTTCTGCTAAATGATCTATAAAACATAAATTCCATTTGTTGACTTGTAATGTACAAGAAATTACTTATTTCCTTGTCTCATCACAACAGGTTACAATGTTTATAGTAGGTACTATTTTGATTGGGATTGTTTCTGTATGTAATTGGGACTAGCGTCATTATCTGTAAGTGCTATCCATACTTTGCGCTTGAGGTAAGTGAATAAGCAGTCAAAAACCGTACAGGGACATGTGGGCACTTGATAACAGGGACATACAGGATGTGACAGAGGCGTGCAATGAATGACAATGGGGATGCACGGTGTACATGGGATGTGTACAGGGAAATGACAGGTAAAACACAGGAGTTAAAAAGAGATTACCGGGGATTTATGCCTAGAAACTGCATAAAATGACCTTTTTTCTTTGATTTAGTATCGGCTGTTTTTAATGCTTTGTCTGAGACTAACAAACAAGATGATAAAACAGGACTATCAACAGTCTCGTTTGAAGTCACCTTTTTGTAAGTTCTATGGTCGATACAACGACCTTGTCAACAAATACCATTGGGTGGCATGCTGACTGACGTTTTCATACTAATTGTTAAACCTCATTGTCTATGGACTTTTCCGTTTTTCCCCGATTACGACAAAGAGCAAACGGCAGGCGGGCCGGTCAGCAGAGGATGCTCTCTCCTCAATGGCACCTGATCATACCTCTATCTTTTAAGAGGTCCGTGTTGCTCTGCTTTGAATTTGTATTTCGTTTTATATGTTTGAGATGGTTGACAGTTTGTTATTGTCATTTTTTTTTAATTAAAAACTATATAGTTTCAATATTGTTGACTATAGAGACAAATATTAGAGGCAATGTTTAGTATTAGACTATCAGTAGCCCATGACGCCAGGATGTATAAAAAGACAATAGAAATTGGTATTTGTGATAATGTTGTAAAATGCAGGAAGATTAGATTGATTGATCTCATTCATTGCTTATATCATTAACAAAAAGCTCATGTTAAAAAGTTTCTTCCCATTTTCGGACCTTCATTTGAACACCTCTGCGTCTTTTCAGGTATTGGACTCCGTTGTTCGTTTGTGCAATGTTTACATAAAACTTTTGGAATCTGGGTGTGTTCTGTTTACTAGCTGGCAAGCTAGATTTTTATGTGATCCGAAAAGACCTGTTTGTGCATTCATCGAATTTGGAACAGAGGATAATATCAAACAGTTAAAAGGAAGGCGCAACGATACGGACGACGTCATCACAATAATGCCAGAAATTGCAAAATTTATGGAAACAAGTCTTGATAACTGGCTTCAGTACTTAGATGAAAAAAGATATGAATATCAACACCTCAATTATTATACGACAGATCAATTAGTCATTTTACAGAGAGAGTTGGCACAATGTATTGATGGGAATGATGTTGACAAAATTCCACCTTTTATAATTCCCATGCTTTCTGTAGTCAAAAGCGACTGTGATATTGGCGATCTTACCGATGCGTTGCAAAAGGCAAATATAGAACTACAAACATTGAACCGTAATGACGAAGAAATTTGTAGCGATGATAGAGAAAGAGACGCGATAGCGAATTTCCTTAGTGAAATGACAGAGGCAGGATACACAGAAACGGTAGCTAGAGCTGCTTTAAAAAACGGAGTTCCTCCAACAGATATCACCAATGGTAACGTAGCGATAGTTACTGAAAATATGAAATGTTACTATTTCGCAGATAATTTATGTATATTCTAATATCTTTTGTTTATTCGCATTTACCAGTAAAATATATTAACTATGAGATTAAGTTTGAATATCTAATAGAAAGATACTAGTACTAAACCTCCGGTCATAAAACATTACCTCAATTGTCAATACAAAATTGAAATTTAAATGGGTAAAAAAATGCATCTTAGATTTGATTGCAGATTCGTATTTCATCTATTTATATTTACTTTATATTTACTTCGGATTTGATATAGTTAAAGTATTAATTAAAGTTATTAATTTTAATAGGTCATATATGGTGTATTGAAAATGAAGAAAAAATACTAGCTGCAGAACAGGAGAATCTTAAAACCCTTGGAGCAATGAAAAAAACTATCACAAGTGAAGACATTCTGAGTACTCTTCCTAGCAGCAGGTATTTTGATTTGTTTTCAAAAAAACTGTAATGATTCGACAAAATCGTTTTAGGGTTGTACTTTTTTGTTAATGAAGATTCATTTCTAGGAATAAAATTAAAACGGTTGGTGAAAAAGATTGATAAAAATACCCCAACTAAACTAAACTGTACTGAATTCTGTTAAAAAGTTATTCCTTTAGTTAACTAATTGTATGTTAAATTATTTTATTTCTTGCAATCATTTAGATTTGGATCTGGAAGCTTTAAGAAAATTATACATCAGCTTAGGTTTTTTAGTTTTAGTTTTTGATAAAGGTCTAAGCATATTTGATAAGTTAATTTTCACAACAATGGGCACCACATCTTAATTCTTTACTCTCTTGACTAGTCGCTGCTATTAAAATAAGGTAAAGCACACGTGTTCGCTGGTTAATTACACTCGAATGTTACTGTTACTCTCAAATATCCGACTTAAGGAAGGAGTCTTTTTATTATCAAACATACTTCTTATAATAAGAAATGCATGAAATTTTGACACAGTAGAACAGATCATATTACTTAATGATTCTATCAGTTTAATTAAATTTGACCTTTTTGTTTTCGGATAATGTCAGGTCAAGGTCACTACCTTTTTCCTCAACGTAAAGAGTGATAAAAATAAGTGTAGCTCTTTATAGTTCTGTAGATATTTGTTTAAGATTTGAAGATTCAAATCTTCAATGAAATCATAGACCATGAGAGTGTCTATCAGCTTATACTTCTGAATTGGAATAAATATTTATACTAAAATTGATATTGCTTAGCCCGCATTTCCTCTAATTTTCTTAAATTTTTAAGAAATTTTGATTATTTTTTTATGCTTCCAATAATAAAATATTTCTAATTTTTATGTATTATGAAGACTTTATGTAAAGATATAAATTGACAGAAAAGCTAATATATTGACCGTTTCATTAGAGAGAAAAACTGATATTAGTGATTTTTTCACAAAAATCAATGTATAGAATGGGCGCTTTAAAAAGCTTATAAAATGTTATTTGATAGGCAAATCATATTTTAAAAACATATTCTGAAACCCAAGTATCATATTATTAGTTCACATTAGTAAAAAAAAAATCCAACATTATTGTTATTGTTTTTAAAATGCTAAAACAGACTCATTATATATATATAATCTGCAGCAATTCTGAATTGCGCAACATGTGATATTTTCCTACGCCAATATTACGCCAAACATATAGTCCTTGTTCCATTCTAAACATTGATTACATTTTTCTATGCCAAGTTGTATGATAGTAAAAAAGAAAGAAAAATATACTATTTTAATTTCCTTTCATCTTGATTTAATGAACAATTAATCAAATTTACGTTTGACAAGTGGAAAACCAGAAAAGACTCCTTCCTTAATGAGACCAAATCTCTTCTTAAAAACTACAAGACCAATTGTTATCATTTTTGATATGAAGCATCTCTTTGGTAAGAAATATTAAAAAAATATTAATTGTGAAATTTATTGCATATCACCCTGGGATGCCAGGGGTGAGGTCAAATATGCAAAAAAAGCCAAATTTTCAAAAATCTTCTCAGCTCCCACACATGTAAGGAAAAAACTGAATGCATGGTTATGATCTACATGAAGCTCTCTACGAAAATGGTGAAATTCATGTCCCCTGGGTCAGGGGTTCAGGCTCTAGGATGGGGTCACTTTGACCATATAGTGAACATGTATTACATCTTAGAAAATCTTCTTTACTCCCACTTACGTCGGGAAAAACGGAATGCATGGTTATGATGTCCACAAACTCCTCTTATTAAATTGTGAAATTCATGGCCCCTGGGTCAGGGGTTCAGGTCGTAGGGGTGGGGGGGGCAATATGGCCATATAGTGTTAATTCATGTAAGGTTTAAGAAATCGTATTCTCTACAGACACAGAACACAGAATAAAAACTAACTGCATATTTAGACAAATATCCTGTCATCTTTAATTATATTTCATTTCATCTGCAATTAAGGCAAGGGTTGTGGCTGGGAAGGGGGAGGGGCGGATATGTATTTGTCTTATTATTTTATTCTGCTCATGAATTTCAATGAAAGAAATGAGTAAATTCATATGTTAAGAAAAGAAAAATAATGAAGCTGTCCATCAAATATATCGATAATATATCGTGAAAGCATTTGAAAAGAGTTAAGGGAAGAGGATTATAACAGTAAATGGAGTTATCTTCCCTTGCTTCTTCAATAATAAAGTTTTCTTTTTTTGGCTTCTTCATATTTAGTAATTAATCATTAAATATAATGTACATGTAATTAAGAAGTTGTATAATTAAATAAGTTATGCCAGTATTTTTATCGTTGATTTTTTTTTTTACAAATAAACAAGAAGATTTGTATAGTAATGTAATAAGTAGTATACTAGCAACCTTGTTTTAGTTTATCTGTGAAAACATATAAGCATAAAACCTATTGTGTAAGTTAACATACGTGGGATAAACAATTTGAATGGAATCTGGCCACCTTTTCTTTAGTATGTCATACACAATATTAGGAGCTTTTAGTCTTGTGATAAACTATAGGGTTAAGAGTCCTTTTCGAAAGATTTCAGGCAGGGAGGTGGATGTCATTACATTATTATAATCTTTTACTCCATAAAACTCAATTAAATCCATTTAAGAAACTCCTTGCCAATTTTTGTGTATGGGCTATGGTACTCAGATGACCATTAAGGCCTTTTGACCTCTTGTTAGGATTAATAAAATATTTACCTTTATTTATTTTTTTTAAAAGCGCTTTGTTTCTGTGCTATGGATTTATTTTCCTTTCAAATTTATGAATTAAAACGATTGCACCCCCCTAAAAAAAAACAAAAAAAAAACCCACACACTCTTAAAAAATAGAAAAAATTATCCCCCCCCCAAATGGCAAATAGAAATTCATTTTTGACAAAATATTACATTTAAAATGCTTGTATGTGCTTAATGCTTTGTCAATATATGTTTATTTTGAAAATCCATTGCCGCTATGAAAAAAAACAAAATCATGATACTTTTTTCTTCTGTTTAATGAATGTATGCAGTTTACAATGCATGTACGAAGAAACGAAGTCGCACAAACGTCATTTAAGCATTACACCCATCAATGGAATAAAATCTCGATTTCTTAACTAATAAACGTTACATAAAAGTTCTTATATTTTGTTTAAAGAACACAGTACTACAAAAATAATAACTCTGCATCTACGGTTGCATCAGAATAAAAAAAAACGTGGAAAGTTATGTGCACTCGAACTGTACTCGGCCTAGTTGATCAATTACATTTGGCGATTCATCTCTATGATACTGCATACATTGAGTACACATATAAAATATTGAGTTTTAGCGTTTGAACGGTTTACGTAAAGAAAAAAAGAAAAGAAAATTATAATTGCTGACTGATTTCCATTTCAACGCAAAAAAAATTATACGTAAACATTTTACCCAGTTATTTTGGCTATTAATTTTTACAAACGTACACACAGTATTTAAACTAGCCATATATATGCTACTTGTGATCATTCACAGTGTATGTTATTAGATAAAATACTGAACAAAAGTTTTGGTAAATATTTTTTGTGATGAAACTTTCATGGCTTCTGAAGCTGATATGTTCGATTTACCGTTCACCTCCTAAAAATATATGTTTTTGGACATATTGATCATTTTTAGTGAATCGGCTGTTGGTCCTCTGATACAGAAATTGACACAACTCTGGACACAGTTTCAGACATCAATATCATCTGATTTGTCAGACTATTTGAGCGTGGAACACTTGGCAATAATTCTGCAAAAGATTTCAGAGAAAGGTAAAATATGTTCATGCAAATTCGTGATTTTTAGTGTAGCTGTATGTCTGTGTAACATGATACAATCGCTTATCGTTTGTTTTCACTGTTTAAGTCATTTCATTATGGAAATCGTTTGAAGAATTTGTTTATACATTTAATGAACATAAAATAGATATTTTGGTCCGTGAATGTTTGTTATAGCCTTGAATTTTTTGAAGATTTTTTTAAAATTATCAGAGAACTCTTAAAAGAGTGATTGTATACTTCTTATTCGGCAAAGTTCAATTTAACTCTGGAAAAATTGTTTTTATACGGGAAAGTAAGTTGAAAGGAATAGGAAATCGCAGTTTATTATCAGTCCCTTCGAATTATTTTTTAAATATCAATTACAGCCATTGTTGACAAAATCAATTTTGTATCATAAGTCACACAATTTTTTTTATTAAAGATAATGGTTAATTGTTTTTTGTTTTATTTTAATTCAATAGATAGTGCAATTGTCAATAGACATTTTCTGAGATGTTTTCAAACCGGAGAACCAAATTTTCTTGTGTGTTCCGAAGGTTGGTAATATAAATATAAGATAAATTAACCTTTTAAAAAATCACTGTTGATGAAAAGTAAAATCGCCTCTTTATTGCAAATCATTTTAGGTGACGTATTCAATACAGTTCTTTCAATTTATCATGCTGATGCAAAGCAGACTTTACCAAATCCGGACGAAGTTTTGTTATGTACAGAAGACACTAGAACATGCGAGGTCAGATATAATTCCAATGTTGATACAAAAAAGTTATATGTGATTAAAATGAATTGATATGTTTAAATATTGGTATTTATAGGTAGAAATATTCTGGAGAAGGGCAATGTACAGTGATTCTGGAAAAATTTATTGCCTGGCAAATGTAGAACACTTGAAATATGACGTTTGTGAAATGGCAGAAAAACAGCTTACTGTTCATATTGAGAATACAATGAAGATGAAGAAAGGTTAGTAAAAAAGTAACATTACCATCAAGAAAATTGCAACTAAATGACTGTTAGAACAATATTATAAAAATCAGGCTTGGGGTAATGCTATATGTAATGGTAATGCATTGCATTTTCAAAGTAATGCTAGTAATGTGTAATGCCTCAAAATTAGCATTACAAGTAATGCTAATTTAATGCATTACTTTCCAAAATCTAGTGTAATGCTGGCATTACATGGCATTACTTTGCATTACCATGCATATTTATGCATGTTCACTTTTAAAAATGTGATGAATAAATGAATAGTTGAAATTGAATTTGATTAAATTTATTTTTAAAGAAGAAAGAAATAATTCTAATAAAGAAAAAATGTTTTAATTGTACATGTTTTATTAAAAAAGGTTTGTTAAAATTCATTTTTGAATTGTTCATATTACTAAAGATAACAGCACAATTTCATAACATTTTAAACAGTGTTGTTATTAAGAGTTTTTAATCATTTAAACAATTTACTCCAATTAGTTTGCACTTCAATAAGAAATGTGTCAACAACACACTATGCCCCCAGGATAATCTAAGTATCAAAACAATCTATTGTTATAAGAAATGCTAAACACCCCAATCCCCTTCCCTTTGCTATGTCACAATAGAATAAAAGACAGACATGCACCTTTAAAAGCAAAATGAATGCACTGTCCATCCATGATGAAAATCAATATCACTTCCAATATTATAACCCATTTGAAAAAAATCTTATTTTCTCTGTCTGTCTGTCTGTCTGTCTGTCTATCTGTCTCTCTCTGTCTCTGTCTCTCTCTCTCTCTTTCTCTTGTATATTAATAACACTGTACATTAGTTTGGACTGATAGAAAATACAAGATTTATGTATTTAATCTATCATTGCACTTAATATATCCTAAGATAAAGATCGTCAAACAGTATTTTCCAGTCCAAGCTTTGACTGCTTTGTTGCAATCACTATTGAAATAAAACCACTATTGAAATAAATTATTTTAATACTGGTTTGGAATGTATTTCATCTGAAGAATCACTTTACAACCACTATTGAAATACAACCACTACTAAAAAATGATATATTTAAAAAGTATTCCGGGATGTAATCCATTTTGAAAATCAATTTACAGACACTGTTGAAGTACAATTACAATTAAAATTATTTTTTCATTCGTAGCTTAGAATGAATTTCTTCAATAATTTTTCTTTGAAAATTTACACTTTTTCCTTACATTTCTCTTTCTACAACCATATCATGTCCTATGATGTTGTATATTATTTGCACAATTGTGAACATCTTGTAAATTGCCAGAACTTCTATTCAAACCCCCTGTATATTGAATACTGTGGAATCATTAAAATTCGAGGTGGCTCAATTTTCATGGTATTCGTGGTTAGCCCTCCCCCACGAATTTAAAACCTCAACGAAAACAATTTTAGAAACAGTTATCTTTGTTACTGAAACAGTGGCCGACGCATCCACGAAATTACATCCCCGCGAATGAACAAAAAAGTCACAATCCACGAAAATTGGCCCCCACGAATTTTAATGATTCCACAGTATTTATTTATTGATAAATATTATTATAAATATCACTATTAATATAAATTATTTCAATAGGGGTTGGGGGTTACTTCGCTACGACCACTATTGAAATATATTATTTCAATAGTGGTTAAGGATGCAATTCATTTCAACCACTATTGAAATAATTTATTTCAATAGTGGTTGGGGATACCTTTCATTTCAACCATTATTGAAATAAAGTATTTCAATAGTGGTTGATGATGCATTTCAGTTTAATGTCTATTATTATGTCTGTTTGTAACACTTTCCTTTCTGCTAGGGGAGTTTCTTAAGAAAAGAAGTATGTCTTCTGAGATGATGAATTCCTTTTTGATTATGGTGTTCTTTGATTTACCTCTATATGGTCATGTTTCCCATACCACCTGTCATCTGGAACCGAAAGTGTTATGCACAGTCGGAATAATAGGCATTCAAATAACATCCTACCACTATTAAAATATTTTATTTCAATAATGGTTGTAATGAACCGCGTCCTTAACCACAATTGAAATAAATTATTTCAATAGTGGTTGTAATGAAATGCATACTTAACCACTATTGAAATAATTGATTTCAATAGTGGTTATAATGAAACGCATACCCAACCACTATTGAAATAATTTATTTCATTCAATATTGGTCTTAATGAAGTACATCCCCAACCATCATTGAAATTATTTATCTTAATAGTGATATTCATTATTACATAAATCTATAATGATATATAAGCTACATGTATAAATTATTTTTTAATATGAAGGGGTTTTGAATATAAGTTCTGGCAATTTACAACGATGTCTTCTAGTACATTTAATTTAAAATTTCAATAAAACATGATATATCTATAGAAAGAGAAAGGTAAAAAAAAAAATAGGAAAACAATTCTGTATGTTAATCTGCGAGGATTCGTTATTTCTGCACAACAGTGAAACCCCTAACATAAGTACATTTACATCGTTGTCTTGATTACTATTACCATAAAATATGCAAGTCTTTAGTACCTTAATTGTGAATTTGAATTGTTTGTTAAACAAAAACAATTCTATATGCATGTTTATATGCGAGAATTGGTTATTTACTTCTACACAGCAGTGAAAATTGTACCACAATAAAATAAAAATAAAAATAGTAGTTGAACTTTAATGGTGTCTGTAAAGTATTTTTATCATGAAATACATCCCCAACCTTTATCAAATCATTACTTCAATAGTGGTTGGATTTCAATAGTGGTTGCAAAGTGATTTTTCTAATGAAATACATTCCCAACCACTTTTGAAATAATTTATTTCAATAGTGGTTTTATTTCAATAGTGGTTGCAACACTGCTCCTGCAAAACATTTATTTAGTATAGCCCGGAAGATGGATGCATTTAAAAGATGAACCCTTTGAAACTTCGATCATAAAGTGCAACAGCAATCTTTTGTCTTAAAGTGTCCTTCGTAAAAAGAAATACGATTAAAATATATTAAGAAATATAACTGGGAAAAATCATCTGTTTATAAATTAATAAAATTAAGTGTCCTAAATCATAAAGATTTGTGTAATCTGGGATATATCTATATTTAGCTTTTAAAAACCGCAACATTATTTCTTAAATTGTTTTTTGTTACGCATGTTATCCTGTGTCTCTATTTCATATCTGATATTGTATCATGCCAAATGTCTATAAATATCATTTTACTTATGTAATATGTTTGTTCATATTGCCACAATATGATTATATATTGAGCAAATAAAGAATGACTCTTGTTTATTCATTGAATTTGAACCTGATACTGAGCATAAAGCTGTAGATATGTTAAAGAGTGTTGTATATTTGAAACATATGCAAAAACTCTTTATTAGCTTTACTTTAAAAAAAAAAGTAATGGTAATGGTAATGCATTACTTTACTCATGTAATGGTAATGTAATGCATTACTTCAAGAAAATAATGGTAATGGTAAATTAATGCCCAAATTCATGAAGTAATGGTAATGTAATGCATTACTTTACAATGTAATTCGCCCCAAGCCTGATAAAAATTAAGTGGCTAGAGAATACCTCTATGTGCGGGTTTGAACAAAGGGCATAGAGAAGTACTAATGCAATGTGTTTTATTAAAATAAGTATCATGTTATCAACAATAAAAATAATATTCATTTTCAAAAAATATCAATTTGAGTATCCATTTCAAAATATATACATGTACTAATCAATGTAAAAGCATATACATTAAAAAAGAAAATCTGTAGCTACCGGCGCATCTAAATTTATTATGAATAGTCATTTGTAACACCAAACATCATTTTGGAGCCAGATATTGTTTTCTAATTGTCAAAAGTGATTTAAAACAAACCTTTTGTTTTTTTACTTTGTACAAAATTTCGATGTCTATTTGCTAGACATTGGTTTGGAATTTTCCGTGCTTAATCAGTAGTAGTTCATTCTTTAAAAAAAAGTAAACGTCGTGAAATTAATATTTGACATTAGATTTATTTCCTTAAAAATTAGTTATTCAAGGCATGCAAAAAACCTACCAAATTTTGTGAAAAACGACAAAATCTATAAGTTTTCAATTACTCTCACACCCGTTTTTTTTCTTCTAATTTTTAAAATTTAAGTCTGAATAATTCAAGAAAAATGTTGTACATATGTACTTTTGTAAATTCCTTCTTTTGCGTTTACACATGTACATGTAAATGCATATTTTTAAATTGCACATTACTTAAAGTAAAACTGACTATATTTGTAACTTTTCTATTTAATTGTTTTCTATCAGCTGTCATATTTTTTTTATTCTTAATTTTCCAAGCAAATGTTCTTCTTACAGGTCATCAATACAAAATGGTTATCATCTGTGGTTCGGAAGATACAAGCAATTCAAAACTAGTGTCTCTTTTGGAAAAATACAGACGACCACCCCTCCCACTGATGAGTGACCAGGTTCTATTGCCATACGTAAAAGAAAAGCTAAAAGTAACTAACCAAGATAACAAAGTGGAAGAATCAGTTTATCCAGCGGGAAATGTCGACTTTGAACGGTATATTGTTTTTAACTTCAATATAATCTGATATATAGTTCACAGTAAAACAGAACAGCCTAATACACATTTTTTTTTCAATTATGTCAAGAGTTATGATAAATTATCCACAGGCCTAACTGGTATTTGTACTTGGTCTTAGGCCCAAATCTGCTGGTTTATCTTAATCAAAGATTCAACTGGGCATTTCTTATTGCCAGTCATATACATCTGTCGTCTATTCACATTTTTGACCTTTTCTCTGGAACGACTCGTTTAATTGCAAACATCTGGCCAACAAATCATGACGTTAAAGAAATTACATGTGAATATACCAAATTTCATAGCTTGTTAAATAATAAGAATAATTCAAAAATGTGAAAAAAATTGTTGTATTTGATGTTTTTAAATTGTTCTCAAATACGAAAGGTGAAATATGTTCACAATTGGTGATACATTGTAGATTTTTAATTGTTAAAATGGTTCTCTCCAATATAAGCAACCAAATCGATTGATACATACAATTTAACAAAACACTTATATCGCTATCTAGTGACGTAGTGTCATAAATAGTATAAGTGTAGGTAAAGTGAGGTACATGTACCTATAGCTTTGAATAATTAAAAAAAACTAATTATTATATCGTGCTTTATGAGTTCACTAGTACTACTAATGGACAAGTACAATTTTTTCTGCAAAGACGTCTTAGATTCAGTATCTCAATATCGTTTATTCGATGTTTATTCACGTCGCAAAAATCTGCTAAATATATATACAAATACTTGTAAATTACCTTTTAAGCGATAAATAAGTTTTTTATATCAAATGATATTAACTACACGGTCGGTGATGTATAGACACTCTGGTGTTGGTGTTGCCTGATATTAAGAAGGGGGTTTTTACTTCGTGATTGATATACAGTACCGATCAGACCCAACCTAACAAAAAGTAAACCCCAACTAAACCCTAGGTTTACTTTTTGGGCTTACTCTGTGCTTACTCCGGGTTTGCTAGAGTGGACCAAGAGTAATCCCAGAGTAAACCCAAAGTAAACACAGAGAGTAAACTCCCTGAAAGCAGACGCTACACGTGTTTTCGGAATATACAAGGGGCTGGAATTACAGACAGTAAGATGGTAAAATAAAATATAGGTTGCTTTACACTTCAGTGCGTACAGTTTATCCTAAAAGCAAGTATCAAGTAAACCCAAATTAAATCCCGAATAAACCCAAGATAAACCGCGATTGGGCCAAACTTTTTAAAAAGTAAACCCGGAGTAAACCCAGGAAGTAAACCTTGTGTTTAGTTAGGGTATACTCTGGTGTTAGGTTTGGTATATATATATATATATATACAGTGGAGCCTCACTTATCCGGACACTTTTGTCCCCAGGCCAAATCGTCCGGATAGGTGAAGCGTCCGGATATCTGAATTGTGATATTTACCTTTAATATTTATGGAAACATAACTCATTAATTAATTATACAATTAAATATTTTATTTTGATAGCCATAAGCACTACAAAAAAAGTTTAGATTTTTTTTAAATTAACAAAACAAAATATTGTTAAAACATTATTTAAGGTATGTTTTTTCCACAGGAAACCAAGCACTACATTCTTCAAGGCAACACATGTACATGTACATGTACATAACAATCACTGTATTAAACCGATAATTTAATTACATTCGCATAACAAAGCGAAGAGAAGAAAGTCGGTGTTCCACTTTACGCTGACAAATCTTTTTCTTCAAGCTAGCGGTGATCGCAACTCTCGCTCTCTTGGCCAGTGGTGTTGACATGTTTGAAGCTGCTCAACATTTGATGATTGAAAATGGGTGAAAATCTGTATATATATTCCCTTATTGATAATTGTCCAAGCTATTTTTTCATTGACAGAACTTACCCAAGCTAATTTTACGTATCCATCTTTCTATAGAGTTAATTGCACCCAAGCGATATTTACAAGTAGCGTGAACACTCATCCACGCCATGTTTGGCATAAATTATTATTACACTGTTAATTGGACACACGATATAAAATTAATGTCGATACCCTGAACATCCCAAGCGGTCTTAATAACTATCGTAAACAGAACTCAAATTATCAAATATTTCATTTCAATTACGTTTTAAAATGAATAGGCGTACGAACGATCTAATCACACTACGATTAATAGAATTTTAATTCAATCAATAGATGACTTTTTAAAACACAAATTAAACAATTTTTATGACATTTTAATCAAACAATAACAGTTCATAAGTTAAATGGCGACCATTAAGCATGTCGCATCCATGGTTATCGTAATATCATCGGGCGAGTACATAGCGTGACACAGGTGACCCCGATTTACCGGACGAAGGCATTGTTTAAAACCAACAACCAGTGTCAGATGTTTTTACACCAATTTGCACTTGCGCATAAAAAACTTTTGTGCCCCCGAACACTTAAATGTGACCGTCCGGTTAAATGAGGTAAAATTTAAAGGAAAACTGTATTATGTGGTAAAATTTGACCGTCCGGATCCGGAACGCGGAATTCCGGATAAACGAGACAAATTATTGTGTAAAAATTCCGTTCCCAATAAAAATCGACCGGAAAGTGAAGCGTCCGGATATCTGGCGTCCGGATATCTGAGGCCCCACTGTATATATATATATATATATATATATATATATATATATATATATATATATATATATACATGTATATATATATATTTCGTATAGACACTATAGTGAATTCATGTATTCTTGTCTTCTTTCACCAGACAACAATCTTTGTTATTGCAAACTTAGAGAATTAAAATACAACCTTTTAATACTTTAAAAACAGGATTATGAATTGAAGAATTTATGTAAAAATAAATTTATTCAAACTTTTTGTTAAAAGGTAATGTAAACTTTTTAAACTGTACAGAAATTCTATATAAAAGTGTTAAATTTCGTTATTATTCACCCCTCACGTGAATCAAAATCGGTTTGCTAGATCTTTATTGCGCCATCATGTGTTTCTGATAGTCGGTTTTCGCTGCATGTGTTTATTCCAAAATGACGTCATCATCCAAATTACTTTTAACACCGGGCATCTGAAATTTCTTTTTACTACTACTAATGTTATGTTGCGTGAAATTGATATAATCACACATTTACTATTTTGACTTAAAAAAATTTTTTTTTCCTATGAATTTAATCAAAGTCAAAAAAATTGCCCAAATTCCTAATTATAATATCAAAGTATCTACAAATGCTCATCGTCTGGTCATATAAACCTCTGATGACGTATTTACATGTTAAAATCATCATATGACTTTGTAAATCATTTCTTAATTTCGAATCTAAGGAGCGTTATAAATTAAGCTTCGTATGAAATAAAAACGTTTTATATAATCCTACAAATGACGATTTTGTAATAACCGTAAGTGATAAAATGAAGTTTAAATGATGCTGAAATAATTTGACGATTTCTGTTAAAATGAAAACTTCGAAAACAATAGAAAATATTATATAATATATTCACAAGATATGTTACATGTATGTAAACTGTCTTTTCTTTGTTTGACAAATTGTTGATGAATCATACTATGGGAAAATATGACGCCCATGTCATCGGTCGAAGGCGGCATCAAGTTTACATGTATTTATAACAAACTGCATTTGATGACGGCTAACTTTGATTTTATATCGGCGATTTTCGAGACAATGTCTAAGATTAAATGATGAAGTTTCAAAATTGTTGACGATATAGATACTCGTTAGGGGTAGCGTTAGTGTTAGACTATCGGAAACCCATGACGACATGATAAATTCGTTAGATCTGTAGGAACTCAAATAATCTAACACACACACACACACACACACACACACACACACACACACACACACACACACACACACACATTTATTATTGTATTTATTTAAAAAAAAATTTTTTGAAATAGGCCCATTTTCTAAATTAAGTTCATAACATTTTTATTTCGAACGTAATTTCTGTTTAGTTGTACTGTTCGAGTCATAAAATCTTGGAGGCCTGGGGTTGGAAAAACACTCTACAAGAAAAGAAAAGTTGAAGAACTGGATCTAATTCTGGAAAAACGTGAAGAACATAAAAGGGAAAAAGCAATCACAATACCTATTCTTGATAAGAAGGTTGACATTGATGATGTCATGTCTTTTCTTTTGAGAAAAGTTGAACCAGATACGGAAACAAAACCTCGGATATTTCACATTGATTTCTCACAAGAAGTAAACAATTAGTAAATTCAACAATTATCGTATTTTTTATGACAATTATTGAAGGAGTTTTGAATAAATCAATCTTTATTTTCACAGGTCGAATATGGCATTGATTATCTTCTTTTTCAACTTCTTATACTGGGTTGTCTTACTGATAGCAGAGGCCATGTATGGAGGAAATCCCCCATTGATTTATATTTGATTGAAATAATTCCAATAATTACACAGACTTCTGAATCAAAAGTATGATAATCTTCATGAAATACATTCATATTCAATTTAAACAAAATTATTAACAAGTTTGTTATGGTTCCAAATTTCTGCTTAAAAAAAGAAAAGAAAACACACACACACACACACACACACACACACACACACACACACACACACACACACACACACACACACACACACACACACAGAGTTATATGAAAGTGCTTAAGCTATATTGAACGTTTTTTCGTTTTTTTTAATACATATATCTGAAAGATAATTGTTTTTTAAAATTTAATTAGATAAATCGGAACCCATATATTCACCGGTGTTTGGACATATTGCCATACGTTGTATGTAGGTCTCCATTAGAGAATTTCAAAATTTTTGAGGGAGTCGGCTCTCCAAAAGGTATTGAAATACTTCTTCTTTCCCGGCAATATTTTTGTGATTACGATACGCTCATATGTTTAACAAATTAAGAACAAAATCTTAGGCTAAACATTGCTTTGTTGGCTTTTTTAATTTGAAAAAAAAAATCTTGTGATGGAATAAAAGTATTATTTTTCCTAAAAAAAAAAAATACGTAAACTGCTGGGAATTAAGGAAGTATCAATTTTTGTACAGGATATAGAGAAAGTGATATCCTGTTTGATCAAAAGGAATTTGAAAGTAGCATATTTCAAAGACCATTTCAATACCTCCATCAATTGGAACCAGACCATACTCCAGAGAAAGTAAATGCAGACAAACCTTACGGAACGCCAAGATCTTGCCTTCAAATACTACTAAAGTACGATGAAAAGTAATCGTATTAAAAGAACACTATGTATGATGCCATATAGAAATTTGACTAATGTTTTCGTATCTATTCCAGACATAGTGGTGTAAAAGACCCATCATGGGCGGAATTAAGGAACTTTGTCGGATTTCTAAATACACAGCTTTTAGATTATGAACAGTCAGACTACGTCAGCGATGCTGCCTCTGAATTCCTCCCTGGTTTTGCCAAATTTGTTTTGAAGTTTTTGATCCAGATGTCTCGAGTTTGTATAACCTATCCTTTCTTCATTTAAATCATTTGTTATTTACCAATTTCATGTCATTAATTATGTTGCTTCTTTGACAAAAAGGTATAAACATTAAAACTCAAGACGTTTCTCATTCAAATCTTTTTAAAAATTTGTGTTGTTAGATTTTGTTTTTATTTCTTAAACATAACATTTTTAACACAATATATCTAGCTCTAAGTATTTTGGTAAAATACATCAAAGGCAATCAAAGATGTAAGCATAAAAATATCAAACTTAAGTTTATAATAAAGAAAGCGCCAATGAATTTATTAATATAAAACTAAGGTACGAAAATACATCATACACAACTTACTGAATTATAAAAAGATAAAAGTAAAATAGATTAGATCAGTAATTTCATTTGTAAACATTATATCAAGTGTAATGCATATTGTCGCATTTCAAATTTCAATCCACGTAATATGTGCCTCAATAGAATAATTCTTGGAAGAAAAAAATTGAATCTCACTGTTTCAGAAACCATATATATTTATAAACGTCTTCAAATTGCACAATGTGCATGTATTAAATATAAGGACAGATGACTTAATATGTTTTTTGTTAAGTTAATATCGGTCCAAAACAAAAAAACGTTTTTCCTTGCTATCTAAAACCCCATATAATAACTGTATTTTACCTGAAATTAGTTAATCGTTAGTTGTTTCTGTATAACACATTACACGTGTTAAATTCTTGATTTAAGTATTTCATTACTGATTGAATTTTGCATTTGCAGGATTTTGCCACACGTTCCCTACAACTTAGTGAAGAAACATCCCAAAATAACTTGGAAGAAAGTGAGAAAGAGAATACATTTGATAAGGATTTAAAAGAATTCCAGATGAGACGAACGTGGGAGAAAAGGTGTATCAGTAATAAGACGAATTATATATTGTTTAAGGAAATGCATATTTGGTTTTTTGGGAGTTGATTTTGTTCAACTATCCTGTGCAGTTACTTTGGCAAACCGGAAGTAAAGCAGTGTTTAGACCACAGCACAAATCATAACCCTGACAAAACGCAGTACTACTTGAAAATAATCGATAAATTCCATGTAATGTATTCAGAAGCATTGTTTTTCAAGGAAATTTATTAATAAATATCCTAAATATAGTCAGATTTTAAATGGTACGAACAATTTAGATATTTTTTGTAGTCGTATGTATTACTTCGCCAGAGTTCGATTACAGCAGTAGCATTTGGAATAAAGGACATAGATACTACTGGCTTGGATACATCTTTACATAGATATTTCGATTACTGATACATAATACATGTACAACGTAAAGTTTACTGGCGTTGATTATATCTTTGAATATTAAACAACGTGATTTAAATGAGGTTTTCCGACTACAGCTCGAAATTCTGATCAGAAAAGCCCGATAATTCATATTGAGAAAAATGTGTGTAATTATTCAATTAGAGCTAAGAAACTACTTGTCATGCGAAATAACATATCGTTGATTTCAAAATAAAAAATAGTCAATAAAATCAACTCCAGACAGTACTTCAGTACTCTGATTATTTATTGTTTTTTTTAATGTGACATTCTTATTCTTGGTACATGCTTGTTACATGTATAGATTCGTCAACTTAATTAAAAAGAAAGTTTTTCAAAGATGATTTCGAGAAACCATCGCATTTTTACAAACTCCTCATATATTTAGTCTGTACTGTGAATTTTCAACTTTTTTAATGATATTGCAGCCCACATCCATATCTCTTTTTCAATCCTGACCGCAATACTATGACTTTTGTCGGATTTTCCGTTGACCGATGGACTGGGAATTTAATAGACTTTAGTACAAAAGCAACCATTGAAGAAGGAATTTTACCAAAACAACTCGGTATTGCTCTTTACCAAAACAAAGTGAATATGAATGAAAACTTTGACGCACTAACGAGGTATGTTTTAATTGTAAAATGATTGTACATATAATACATGAAATGTACTTACATTTCATTTCAACAAAATAGCGTGTTGCTCTTAAATAAACTGTATCACAGACTCAAAATCGAAGCTTTATGAATTACCAAACACAAAAAATATTTTTGATTTTTTTTTCACATTAAAAAACAATTAAACATAGCTTACCTTCACTCTAAACTGCAATATATAATTATTTAAAAATCAAAAGAGAAATTATGAAAAGTAAACGCAATTTTATCAATTCTCCAATAATTACTATAGAGAAGAAAAACTTCACAAACTTTGTTCGGTTATGGGCGTGAAGTATGTCCATGATCCAGATAGTACCTATGAATTGACAATGGATAATGTCAAAAAAATTCTAGCCATCTACATGCGATTTAGGTGAGTGTCTATTTTACAAAATGAAGAATATATATTGTGAACTTTGTGATCGAAAATGATTTTTTAAACTTAAATGAACAGAACATTCATCGCCGATTCATTATTTTTCAACAAAGTGTCAGTCATTTGAACAATGAGTTATTGTTCTTTAGATGCGACATCCCTGTTATTATAATGGGTGAAACTGGGTGCGGGAAAACAAGACTAATTCAATTTATGTGTCAGCTTCAATGTCCAGATGTGAAAAATGTACAGAACATGTTTGTAATGAAGGTATATTGAAACACTAAAACACATTTGTAATTAAAAAAAAAATTCAACAAACTTGCACGCTTATTTCATTTATTTAAAATGTGTTGCTTTTTTTACTCTTCAGGTCCATGGAGGAACTACAAAGAAAGATATAATTAGAAAAGTCGAGGAAGCTGAACATGCAGCAAGACAAAATTTCGAGAAAGAAGAGACACATCATGTTTATACTGTACTCTTTTTTGATGAAGCAAACACAACCGAAGCAGTCGGGGTTATTAAAGAGATCATGTGTGATAAAACAATCCGCGGAAGACCTTTGAACCTTTGCCAATCTTTAAAAATAGTAGCCGCTTGCAATCCTTACAAAAAGTATGTTCCTTCAACTTGTGAATTTTTTTATAAACTGCTTCTGGAAAAACAGTAGAATAACACAGAAAAGCATAATTCGACCAGTATATTGACCACTGCAAATTAATCTTAAACCTGAATATGCCGTTTTAATTTACCTGAGCTGAAATCTCAAGTGAGCTTTTCTGATCACATCTTTTCTGTGGTCCATCTGTCCGTCTGTCTGTCTGTCTTGTCCATAAACTTTTCATATTTTCAACATTTTCTCCAGAATCACTGGGCTAATTTCGAACACAAAGTACCCTTAGGAAAACGGAATTCAAAGTTTTGTAAATAAAGGAACAGATCGGTTTTTAAGGGTATATAATTAAAAATTATTGAAATTTTTTGAGAAAATTTATAAAATCTTTTTCTCAAGAACCATTTGGCCAGGAAATCTGAAATTTATGTGGCAGCATTCTTTGGTAGTGTTGATTAACAGCTTTGAAAATCAACTGATGAGAGATAAAATAACCATATTCAAGTGATAAAGGTACATGTATATTGCTATATAAGTTAGGAAAGTTGCATTTAACATTTAACAATCAAAGATTAGAGTTGTTGCTTTTTTGTGGTACAATGCTTGTGTTTTATTGGAAAACTCTGTTTTATTTTCACGAGATAAATGATAAGAAAAGATCCCCACATCAATTAAATTGTTTGTCTCAAGGACGAACATAAAGTTCTTTAATAAGAAAAAGGAAACTTAAAGTGTAAGAGAAATGAAAATAATGCAGAATGTACCTTTATTTAGAGAGTTGATGTTTATATAATTCAATTTCTTACGTATGATTCAAGAATTTGAAATACAGGTAAATTTGTAACCTTGCTCCAAACAACTTTGAATTTAAACACTCATCATTTCCATAATATACCGTATATAAATGATCGAATTCCATTAATTCTGCATGTTGGATCATCTAAATAATTCTAGTGTATACACAATGTAACGGAAAAAAATATGTATCGTATTTTAATTAAATAGTAAGGGAATCATTGTTTAATTTCGATCGGGAAATAGGTAAACAATTTTATTCAACTTGCTCCTCTCGCTTGACGCTGATAATAATTTTGTGCTAAGGTACGGCGGATTCGTGATATAGACTGATTACAAAACTTGTTCGATCGATTAAAGGTTTAAATGAGTTGTTTAAATATAAACAATTTTACGACAAATTAGAGTGTATTTTTAAAAAATTAGTGCTGACATGATACATGCATGTAAACAATTGCAAATAATCTTCTAAAAAAAGTTAAGTCACAGTGTTAATTTGTTTTAAAAAATACTTGTCGTTGTTTATAGAATATACCCTGGCATTTTGAAAAAAATTATAAAACTAAAAAAATCTACACAATCACGCGCGATCACGTTTTCAGGTTTTATATCCCTGGCCTGCGCGGAATATCTTCTAGTGAATCTTATTAAGGTATCCCACTCCTCAATGTTGTTGTATCAAGATTTTCTTGAAAAGTATATCATTGAAATTTGTAGACAAAACAAACTTAAAAATACAAATAAATTTTAGATATAGGGCTTCAAAGGTTCAAAGGTATTCATTTTAGATATAATGATCATCTGCGCAATGAAATCAAAACATAAGGAGTGAGATACCTTAACGTGGGCATTTACAGACCGGGTCGGTCAGATAAATGATTAATTGGAAATGATATTCAACAATTTTTGGAAGAAAATTTCTAACTTATCTAGATCACCACACCGACAAAGTTTGGGTCGGTTTTCCAACATAAAGAATGATGAATAATTAAAACCAGCGTTAAAAACGGCATATATAGCTTTATAGAAAACTTAATTTATATATATCTTAGTTTTTTTTTATTTCTTTTAATTGAAAGTTTGCAGTATTTATAAACATTCAGCAAATAAGGTTTGACATTTTTTAAATACCTGTTCTCTTTTGCTTACCCCTAGACACACTCCGATGATGATCAAACAACTTGAGAAAGCTGGGCTCGGTTTCCATGTAGATGCGAAAAATACGACAGATCGAATGGGTAGATAAGAAAGTTATTTTATAGCATATTAAATTAATTGAATTTAATCGTAATATGTTTCCTCTGAAAAAGTGAAAAACATTTTATTTTCATTAAAATTGCTTTTAAAAGGTCGTATTCCTATGAGATGGCTTGTTTATCGCGTTAAGCCGTTGCCAAGAAGTTTGCTCCCATTTGTTTGGGATTTTGGCCAACTAAGGAGTGAAGTTGAACAAATGTACATTAAACAGATGGTTTTAAGAAACGTAAGCATTAATTATGAATCAAGTATATGTTTAATTTCATTTATACAAATTAACTTTTGTTGGCATATACTTATTTTGTATAAAAATATATTTGGCATTACTTGATTTAAGACGACTGATAAAACGTAAGTAACAAAATTATTTTATTGTAGATCAAGAATGGTAAAATCCCAGTCTTTGATGATATTGAAGAATCACTCAGTCAAATTCTAACAAAGTGCCAAGAGTTTATGCGAGAACAAAAAGTAAGTTTTTAGGATAGTTGCATTAACAATGCTAGTTTTATGAGATTCGATTTTCAATGCGATATTCCTAATATAAGCATTCTGAACGTTGTTGACAAAAATAAAAAAATGTCATTTGTACAGCTGCAATGTTTAACAGTAAATATTTTGCAAAAAAAGCTGACTTCATTTTCTTTTTTTTTTTTCTTTTTTTTTTTTTTTTACCAAAGTTGATTTCATTATACAATCTTGACATTTAGAATGATATTTGGTTTTACTACAGATTACACGTAGAAGTCACTATAATAATGCTTGAACAGCTTTGTTAATGTTTGATATAAATTTTGATTGAAACATGACAATAACAAAACTCAAACCATCTAAACAATCCATAAAATACAAATTCAAAGCAGAGCAACATGAACATTTAAAAAGATAGAAATGGGATCAGGTGCTTAAGAGGAGTAAGCATCGTCTACCGACCGGTCGCACCCGCCGTGTGCTCATTTTCAAGTTCATAAAAGGAAGAAACTGTAGCCAGTCTAGTAACTGTAAATCTATTAAATTGTCAACTTAACTTATCGACTGTTAACCCAGCTGTCAAACTGGCAGCCCGTTACACACCGCCGTGAAATCAGTTAAAAACCCTTGAACATACCTGTATACAGTAAGTGTTTCATTTGTTCCTATTTGTAGGATGAATGTAGCTTTGTTAGTTTACGTGATGTTGAGAGGGTTCTGGATGTATTTAGTTGGTTCTACAATCAAACAAAAGACGAGAATTCGCTACTAAACGTCATGAAAAAAGTGGACGGGGAAGAGTTGAAGTCGATAAAGGTATTTCTAAAGACATCAGTTCCAGACTATACTATAAAGCGATAATTTATAAACAGAAAAAATAAAGAGCAAGTTTTTTTTCAGAATACATGCAACTTGACAATATCGCTAGTTTTAGCCCTGGGAGTATGTTACCATGCATCACTTCAGAAAAGAGAAGAATTTCGAAAAGAAATAGCACCATTGCTTTTAAAACCATTTCCCTTGCCAGAGGGTTCGAAACAAATGTTAATGATTATTGAAAGGTACAAAACTTTGATATAGGAATATAAATTATTAGTAAGCAATTACTGATATTAGAAGAAAATATTTACATTCCGAATATTTTTTGCATGTAAAGTGTGTGGATAGCTACTGCAGATATAAAACCATATACATGTACATAGACAAGATATCTGAAGGTTAACTGATGGGTTTTTATTATGAATTAATCAACGTTGAACGTTGTTGTAGTGTAAGGTTATAAGAGAAAATGTTTAAAAGAACGATTGTGACTGTTGCAGTGGCACTTTAATGAATTTTAATGTGCAAACAAAATCATAACACGCTAAAATGGGTCATTCTATTTGTATACACAATTATAATACTTTATCTTTCAAAATGAATCATCCAAACATTAAGTAAATTACTTTAGTTTCTAAAGTATCAGCACGTGAAATTCATTTAATGTTCTCTGTGAACAACAAATAGAAGCTTTTAATATATGCATTTATTTTAGTGGAAATAGTTAAAACTCTCAGAACAAGACTTATTTTTAATTGGCTATAGCTTATCTTCAAAAATTGATTTTTTCATAGATGTCAAGATGTGTTCCTTGAAAATGTAAGTTTAGACAAAAACATTGCAAAAAATAAAGCTCTCAAGGAAAACGTGTTCATGATGGTGGTTTCTATAGAACTTCGAATACCATTATTTCTTGTTGGTAAACCTGGCAGCTCAAAATCGCTGTCAAAGACCATTGTTGCAGATATTATGCAGGGAAATTCGTCAGCCTCGCCAGTGTTCCGAAATTTCAAACAGGTACTCATAAATTCGTCATTTTTATTGCTCATGTTAATCTTTTGCAGTGTAAAACACCCCATAAAGTATACGAGGGTTGTTTGGAAATTATTGAGACCTTTTATCTTACTCCCTTAGGAAAAAAGATAAACCATTGAAATATCACTGAAATGTTAACCAGTATACCATTTATTAGTGTGAAAATTTTCTAGTCAATGGCATCATTAATCATTTCTGGTAAGCTGACAAACTTCCTTACGTTCAGTGACCCTGCGCAATTCCAAACTCATAGCAACGTTATTTAACGCGCTTCCTTGCTCCTATGTTTTATACGCATTACAAATAAATGGAAAACATGAATTATTCTTCATTTCTCTTCTATTTCTTTTTCATTTATAGATATCAAAATTTAGGCATCTTCACCATTCTTGATCTCATGAAGAAAAAATTCAAGTAATTTCTACCCAAAAATCAACTTGTTGTGAAACGTCTGCTAAAGTCATTCTGTAAAAAATTAAGAACCGTTGACATCAGTTTTTGTGCAAAAAGTAGTAGATATTTACTGGCGTGCGACCAGTTCTCGCCGAGTACCATTTCTCGCCAATACATTGTGACGTCATTTTTCGTCTATAGTTTTATGTGTTGATAAAATGACGTCACAATGTACTGGCGAGAAATGGTACTCGGCGAGAACTGGTCGCACGCCAGTAGTCTTTTGTTATAATTCTAGTTAAAAGGTTAGTAAAAACATCCGATAAACTGAGGCTCTTCAGTCCTTTATATTGTATAGTTCTTGTTTAAACAATTACTTGACAAGTAAAGGTCTTCTTCCGTGTTTCCCGCCGAATTTGATGTATATATGCTGCCCCGCCTTGACGTAAAATTTCAATAAACCATCGGGGTCAGATTTCTTTGGCTTGGTAAATATATTTGTTTTATCTCCGTATTTCAACTCGAAAACCAGTGAAACTTTCACACAAGTCAGTCACAATAAATAGCAAAATGAACATATATAATTTGATTTCCTTTACTACTTATTGTTGGTCCACCGAAACGTACTTAGTAATTGTGTAAGTTTACTAATCTCTGATTTTATGCCTGGGCCGGATACCCCTACCAACGACTTGTTTATGTACCGTCGTAAAGAAAATATTGGATATTTTTTAAATATTACTTTATTTCATTACTTGTTTAGGTTTCTTCAATGTTAATGCCAATTATTTCGATATTTGTTAATTAGTAAGGAAAATATAAATGTTGCCTCAATAATTTCCGAACAACTCTCGTACGATAGGCAATTTTCACTGTAAGAACTTTAAGGAATAAACTTTGAAATATTATTTGATTCTGTCTTGTTTAAAAGTATGTACATATATTTCTTCATTAAAAATTATCCGATTACATGTACATGTATACTGATATAACATATTGCATTTTTTAGGAATGTTTGTCTATATACTATTTTACAATCATTACACAAAGTGGATATATTGTAGGTAAAAATGGTGTCCTTTCAATGCAGTCCATTGTCTAGACCAGAGGGGATAATTGACACATTTCGTCAATGCGCTCAATTTCAAAAGGACGTTGATTTAAAACGAAATGTTTCTGTTGTTGTTCTTGACGAAGTGGGACTAGCTGAAGATTCTACAAAAATGCCACTTAAAGTAAATAAAAATTTGTTTCCATAAAACGTGTATTTTTGTATTAAGATTTTTTGAATGAATTTAGATGTCTTCCAAAATTTTCAAATTATACACTTTTTGGTGAATTTCCAGGTACTGCATCCATTATTAGAAAATGGTTGTTTAGAGAGTGAGCAATCAAATGTTTACAAAAAGGTAGAAGTTTTCATCGCTTTAATAATAAAACTCTCTCAGTTTAAATGATTAATGTAAAAATATTCATTCATTGAGATAAATTATTTACTTTAGGTGGGTTTCATCGGCATTTCAAACTGGTCCCTGGATCCAGCAAAAATGAATAGAGGAATTCTTGTGCAGCGTCCAATTCCTGATCTTGACGAATTATGCGATACTGCTAAGTAATGATTTTATGTATCTGTCATTAAATTTTGGATTTACAACAGCAAATACATATATGCTTAGACAATCAAATATTGAAATGAGATTTTTCTATTTTAAAGGGGCATCTGCGTTAAAAACACCGAAAGTGAACGAAATAAAATACTGTCATTACTGGATAATTTATCAAGTGCATACACAGCAATCGTTAAGGATGATCTAATAAAAAGAGAATTCTTTGGGCTGAGAGACTTTTACAGGTTTGTCTGACAGAACGGTTGAGCTAACCTTAGCTGAAAGCTCAAGAGAGCATTTTTTATCACATTTTGTCTGTTGTTTGTATGCCTGTCTGTCCCTCCGCCCGTCTACAAACTTTTTACATCTTGAACTTCTTTTCTAAAACCAATTGACCATTTGACCATTTTCAACCAAATTGGCACAAAACATCTTTATAGAATGATGATTTCCAATGGCAGATATGAAAATCCAGTTTTTATTCAAAGCGGAAAAAACCTCGAAAATGTAAAAAGGGGGCGCATATTTAAAAATCTTCTTTCCGAGAACTAGAGAAAAATGCAACGTTATTTAGTTGAAATCAAATATTGTGTTAGCTTTATAAAGGGGTTTGATCTAAAATAAAAGGGAATTGGAAGTAAACATGTACTCCTACCTGAAATTTTGGTGTGTATCTTACACGTGATTTATTTTCGGTAAAAGGTAGAATTCAAAAAAGGTACACTTGGATGCTGATTTTTAAGCTGATATACATCTTAGAAATTATATGAACATTTTTATCTTTAAAGAGCTACTATAGTTATTGTTCAAATATGTGCAAAATCTGGAAATAACATATCGGCGTTTTAATATTCCGACCCAGGAACTTTCTAATAAAACTCTAAAACAAACCGTACTGTTCCGTGCAAGAAACGAACCGTACTGTGCAAGAAACAAACCGTGCTGTTTACAAAACAAACTGTATTATTCCCAAAGGAAACCTCTCCGTGCAAAAGTGTACGATACTTTATGCAAGATTCGTCCTCAAACGACCAAAAAAGCGAACTGTAACCTGCAATGGGTGTGCAACTTACATGTACGGCTTAATTGACCATTTAGGCTCGATGAAGTCAATCTTTTGCTAGATTGTTATATAATGATAACAATATACTAATAACAAAACCCGCCCCAAAACGACCACTGTGTGGGATTAAATGATATATATGTAAAGTTTGCGGTGTTATTTTTATTCAAACTATTACAAAAAAGCGTTTATTTTCTCTTTCTTAGACTTTCATTATTTCTTTGATTATCGACAAAACTTTCATGGCGATTTCTCAGATCTATAAAAAGAAATGTTCCCCAAAAGCGTTAAAATATTTTGATTATTTTCATGAAATACTATTGTGTATTATAAATTATAAATTGTGTATATACTGGACTATACACATTATATTAAGTGATTCTGAGAGAGAGAGAGAGAGAGAGAGAGAGAGAGAGAGAGAGAGAGAGAGAGAGAGAGAAAAAAAACAACTTGTGTGTTAATTGTAATACTTAAATTAAAGTTTTACCACTGAGGTTTACGTTCTACACCTGTCAATTTAAGAATGATAGATGACACAATCCGCTGCGTGCTTCTTAGCTCCTTCATTATAGTTAAAAGAAAAATTGTCAAATGAAAAACATTTCAATTTAATGTTTATCTATATTTGAGAACGTTTTCCTATTTGAAATTATTCAACAATCATTTCCGTTCGACTTCTTGATTTTAACTCAAATGTACACTGTCCAAAAAAAAAATCAATCAAATACCAGTAAGTTTTACATGTTTTTGAGGTTTTTTTAAAATGTCCATTAAATGATAAATAACTCCATGAAAAGCTATATACTTGTTGTGAATATCTAAATGTTTATATCTTAAGAAATATGTTACATATATGGTTTAACGGTATAACAAAAATAACATTCATGTTTTGACCATAGACACGATGTTATTTCTGATCAGTGAAGCGATGACGGGTTAGGTGTGATCTGTGTAACTATACAGTGAAGGAGAACATATAAACAATATTTGAATGCATAAAAATCCGTGTCGAATAATTTTATTACAGATGTACTACCAAGTTTGAATGAATAAAAATCCGTGTCGAATAATTTTATTACAGATGATTTTAAGTTTGAAATTTTTTTTTTAATTAGATTATTGTTGCATGTATTTTTAAATTGCTTATTCACCAGTGAAATTTAATCGGCCACAGTACGCCACAGTTTGTAAAACAAACATGAATTCAAACTAACTAATACTATGAATAAAATGAAATAGAAAGATGATTGTCATTGTTGAAATTTTTAAATTCGAACAAACAAATTATCCTTTTGGTTAGGATTTGTTGAAATAAATCCTTTCTGAAAAAGGCGACGACAGACAATATTTCTATTTTTTTATTATTTAGTTGTTTTGTCAAATTATATAGCCATTAGACGAGCAATGTGGCCCATAGACCTCTTGTTTGTTCACGTGAGCTAAAGGCTCACATGAGCTTTTAAGGTCAAAATTTCCCGCTGTCTGTCGTCCCCACCGCCTTTGTCGTTGTAAACGTTCCAAATTTTATCCTTCTGTATATTCTAAGTTGAAGGGCCCCATATCTTTTTCAATGGGAGATAATTAGGAAACATTAAAAATGGGATTGCAAAGAAATCGCCTCTTACAGAAAGGTTTTATTTTAACAAAACCTAGCCAAAAGGATAATTTGTTTGTTAAAATAGAAAGCAAAGCCTCTTTGATATGAATCGATTTTGGATATAATTAAAATAGAGTGGAAATAGAGTTGAGTGATTTAAAAATCCTCTTTTCAAGAACCAATGCGCCAAATTCAATTGAACTCAGCTGAAAACATCCATCGGGATAGCGCATTTAAGTTTCCTAATAAAAAATCCAGAGCTTCCTTTTACAGGGGATATAGTTAAGAAAGCGGGTTGATTTTTAAATCATCTTTGGTGATCTGGCCCTTTTTAAATCTGTTTGAATAAGTACCAGGTCCCCTTTGAAGGAAGGATGAGGAAAGTATAAAGATAGGATGCATGGGGGATTAAACAACTCTCTGGGAACATAGTAGCCTGTATTATCCAGACTTTTATATTAGCTTCGGATATATAATTGATATTAATTTGTGAAAATTATGTTCATCGGGGAGTTAGGGACGGGGACCTAACAGAGGTTCAAAGTTCATAAAAAATAAAAACATTACTAATCATTGGAAGAACCGAGAGGAATAATTTGTAAAAACAAGTATTCCTTTTAAAGGAATGATCGGCATGTATATCATTGGTCAGCTCTGTTAATATAATACGAAAGCATTACGCTTCACGCAATAAACCCTATATAGAACCGTTTTGTTGATTTCCGAAATAGCAAGGGAGGAACAAGATTAACTTTTAGTGGGCGAATTATATTTCCCATAAATATTCTTACGCATCTAAAAACGTGATTTGAATCATTATGTCTGAGCTGTAAAGATGGTTTATTTTCAAGGCAAACGGAAAAGAATATTGATTTGAGTAATCTACAATGTATGTGTAAATTAAGATTTAAATGATGTTGTTATTGCATTGTAGATAAAGTAGTGCAAGGCGCGTGCAAATAGTAAACTTTGCCGGATGTCTCATATGGACTCAACTGTGGTCGGCCGAAGCCGATCACAATAAATCAGAAGAAAACTATAATACTCAATTCCATGTTTAATGTAGTATTTACCCATTTGTGTCAGAAAGTGAGAGGGATTATATATGTATATAAAAGAAACACTTATTAAGCAAACAGCTTGTAGCTATTTATGTGCATTATTATTATAAGTAAACGCAAATACATTAGGGTCAGAGAGGGCAGTCTAAATGGCTGGATATTTGGAGGGAAACAAGGTTTCAGATTGTAAATTAGGCTTGTAATGATTTATTTCTAATTGTAATATGTTATGGTCCGTACCTAGTCAAACCCAGGGTCTTGGGGTTGAACACGAAAAATATCAAACAATAATAATTTCCCTCTCTAAATTGATAGCTAATTATAATTGACCTACAATTATTTACAAAATGGCCTTCCATTATGTAGGAATGAATTAAAAATAATATGGTTTGAACTTTAATGATACCAAAATGAAAAAAAAACTATAGTTATACCTTAATCTGTTAGAATAAATTCTAAAATATACAACAACTAGCTGTATTGGTAAGCTTTTAAGCACAACTGGTCTTATTATAATGTTGCAAACCTCTTTTTTAAGGCATTTCAACTACAAGGTCGTACCTTGTTTCGCAGTGTCTCTCCCTTCTTGTTGAACGCAGCTAGAGGAATAAACGTTGCGGCTGTGTTGCGCTCCTCAAACACAATCATCCAAGGCCGTATCATATAATTAAATAACATTGAATCGTTACAAAAAAATACAACAAAACTACATGTAGGTTTATTTTATAAGACATTTTTACACTACAGTTAAGATTAAGGCTGGGATCAAATTATTCATTTGTATAATATTGATACTAGTCAAACAATAGACTGGTTAGCTGTCATTGATTACAAGTACAAGCGCCCTGTAATCAATGAAAACACACCAGTCAATAATTTCTATATTGTGGGAATCCTTTACATTATTTACGAGGGTTGTTAGAAAAGTTCGCAGACAAGATCGATTTTGAGCGGATACCAGCAACACTTTTCATATTAAATCGTGACGTATTTTCTAAGAAATATGTAAAGATTTGTTTATGTTAAATGCACCATAAAAAATATACAGATTAATTATTTTGATAAGATATGCTTCCCGGAACATGTCAGGTTTTTTTTTTCTTTTTATATTTTGTACGCATTTTTTCTTATTAAGAAAATGTTCAGTAAAAGCGCATCACAATAAACGATATTTCATACAAGATTACAATAAGTTATGAAGGTCATTTTATGAATGTTTCAAATAAATTGAAGATTTTTCGACCGTTTTATCGCCGAACATGGAAAAATTTGTCAAAAACGTAAACGAAATGGACACTTTGGAGCACCGGCCTTCATTAAATTTTGTGTGCACACAGAAAAATCTCTGATGGAGACTAAAAGGTTCTTAGATGATGCCTTTTTCATAGGACACATGTTACAATTTGAATCACAATTGGAATTGGAGATTTGAAAATGCAAATACTAATACATGTATCTTGAGCTCTTGTACCTCCCCAACCCCATACAGCCCGGATTTTGCACCTATGAATTTCGCTTTATTACCTTATCTAAAGTCGAAACTGCAAGATCAGAGATTTTCGGACCTAAATGATCAACGATATGACACAAAAGGCATTATACAAACATTTGACAAATAATGGTGTGAACGTGCATTTTATAAATGGTTTAATGGCATGAAAAGTGTGTGAACTTAAAGGCGTTTACTTTGAAAAAAGAGTGACGGGTTTAAATTGCCTTTCAGTAGTTTGACGTCAATTGACATCGTGGAAATGGTGCTCCGAAAATCCAATTGATGCAAAATAAAAATCGCTGCATCTTTTGAAAGCAACTTCAAAATTTTACTACTTTTTGCATACTTATTTTCAATTGGTAGTCATTTAATAAAACATACGTCATCCTACGAAGTACACAGTAGTAATTTTGCCGTAAATCAATTTGTCCGCAAACTTTTCGAACAACCCTCGTATGTTTAAAAAAAAACAAACAAAAAATAAATTTGATTAAACTAGAATGAATAAGTTGGCATAACCTGTTGGTGGCTTGTAATCGGCTTTAAGAGATTCAAACAATGTAGCGAGATTTTATTGTTTGTTTTAGATTTATAGCCCTTTTTTGATTCCATAAGTCACTAGGTGGTTAGAGTTACATGTATGTTGTTTCAATGTTGAGCGACTTGGTGTTTAAAGTTTTGTCTTTCAATACAGTTCTTTTATGATTTTTATTGAATATATGTTCATTTAGATTTTTAATTCATCAATATATTTCGTTATAGTTCCTTATTTTTATTTTTTAGTTTGATCAAAATGCTTTACGCATTTTCTGTAAAAAATGAAAAGCGTCCAACGTGGTTGATGCTGGAACACTCAATAAAAAGAAACTTTGGAGGATATGAAGATGAACACATTGACATGGACAAAATATTTCAAATATTTGCGAGTCATTTAAAACCAACTGTTGAAGAAATAAAGGAGGTATCTATTGTTAATTAAATGTCAATTTGCAGATGACACAAATCTTAAAGAGAATGGAGGGACATTTATTCGGCAGATGTATTAAATGTTAAAACTATTTTTGTTTTCATTTCTGAAAAAAAACCCCATGTAATTTAAAAGTATTGCTTCTAATTTTTTGAAATAACTGAATAAATTAAAAAACGCATACAATTTCATACATGAAACACATCAAGGATAATTTTCTAATTAAATACATTGTTTGAAAAGTTACATATGCAATGCTTGAAAAGTCTTAGACTGAAAGTAATATGGGATGCTACAGTTATGTCGATTTTTTTGTATCTACTTAATGATCAACAAATTATGGTTTACAAATTCATGATAGTCATGTTATTGCAGTAAAGACTATAACAAGGTCATGAAAGGAGCATATCAACATTATTATTGTCATCCAATGTATATACAATCGGTTTTCTTTGCTATAATATTTCTATCGTAAAGAATTCTTTATGATGAGATTTGCTGTCATTTCCTTTATCATGAATTTAAAAGTTAAAGTCAAACACAGAATGAACAATTTAACATGCATGGTTTGGCTACAGAAATTTCAAAAAATAAATTTTATGTTTTTCTGTAACAAACATTGGTTTATTTCATCCTTTTTTATCTTTTCTTTATAATTGTGATGCTTCAGTATACATACAACAAAATAAATCATCAACAAGTTAATTGATTTACATGACGTCCTGTCATTGATTACTTTTTGTTATTTACAATGCACATGTACCATTTTCATATATATTTTGTTGGGATAATTCTAAAATAACAAAGTGTATATATTTCTTTCGTTAGCCTGTGACAGGAGATCCTGACTGTAGTCCTACTAGACTTATAGAAGCATGCCTGCAAGAAAAGTATGTTGATTGCCATAAAGAAATCCTTTTATATTATAAAAATAATTATCTTCATGATATTGATTTTTGTAAAATTGGTGTTAGATAAGAGAGAACATTATGATTCACAGACTGGCACAAGGCGATTATTGAGGCGACACCTTATCGGAAATCCGATAAAATTTTATAGAGGCATAGTGAAATAGTAATATGTAATAAATGTTACATGTAATATAGTAATTGCATTGTGAAACATACTTCCCTCATATTCAATAGCAAAACCACGATTAAGCTGCAGCATATGTAAATAGTTGCATATAGCTTTTAATAAAGGTAAAACAATTTTTTACCTACACTTATCAGGTCTGAAAGTCTTTTGCGACAATAATTTAACTAAGTTCAAACTAAATAAGTTTGAAATTACATATTTCATAATATCAACACAATTAATGATTTTGAAACACTAAGTATAGGTTAAAATTAACCCATTTGTATTAGCACTATGTGAGTCAGTTGAAATTTTCTGATTTGAAAAAATATGACAATATATATTTTATTAACATATAAGTATAATTATGGATTTAACTTTGTATAAAATCCCACGTTTTTAGTCTTTACAATGTAAAAGTATAAAGTATAAGCATAAAGTTATAAGCTGTTACAAGTATAAAGTGTGACTACAAAGTTATAAACTAACATATGTTGCATGTTTAAATTTTGTTTATTTTATTAATGCTAAACTAATTGTTAAAGGGACTCAAGATATTTGTTGTTGTTAACTGAGAATTTCGGAGCACTGACTGTGTTACAACAAAAGATACTGAAAATGGATGCTATTACAATATTTGGCAGTAGTTTCCGGAGTGATCAAGAATATACGCAGGTGATTGCTTTTGTTATTCAGCTTTGTTATTTAGATCTGTGAATTTACATATTCTTGAGACTTAAAATATTTACTTTATATATACATGTCCTTTTGTTAGATCTGCCGAAACATAAATAGAATCAAAGTATGCATGGAGACTGGGACAACTGTTATTCTTCTTAACCTTGAAAACTTATACGAAAGTCTTTACGATGCGTTGAATCAGGTATTTAACTTGTCTTATAGCAACCCCCTGAAAGGATTTAAGATATCAATATCATTAATGCACACAATCTAAATGAAGAAAGGTTTAATTTTAATGACTGCTTGTAAACCCTTATTTCTTTCTTTTTTTGAGTTATTGTATGTGTGGTACCATGAATACAACTCTAGTAAGTTGGGTAGTTATTTGAAAAAGTGCAAGATATGTTAAAACATATATAATACATATAGATATTTGTTATCACTCATTTTGATTATCACAATTTAACATAATTTACCTCATTCATATCACAGAATATATCCCATCAGAACAATCGCTTTAATGAAAATAAATACTTTTCAAGCATTTTAAAGTGAATATGGATGTTCAATTTATGTTAAAGTAAATCGCTGAAATTAAGTTAAAAATCAATTGTTTTATAGGACAGGACCAATTTAAAAGTGTCAAATAAGAACAGTTGACCGTCATTGAGAAATCATTCATATTCTAGAACATTGAATAAACAAGAGGCCCATAGGTCACATCGATCAACTGAGCAACAATGGCTATAACCCTAATCTGATAATCCATTTAAGAAATAAGGTATCATTTTTTTATGTCTATCGGGATATAAATACGGGTTGGTCACGTGATCAAATCTCATAAAGCCCGAAGGGCTTTATGATAGATTTGATCACGTACGAACCCGTATTTAAATCCCGATAGACATAAAAAAATGATACCTTATTTCTTATATTTATATTTGTTGCAAGTTATGACACTAACATTGCTCCATACTTCATTTCCTGTGTTGACCTAGATAGCCGCTTCGTTTAAAATGGCGTCACAAAAAATAGTTCTGCCGGTTGTAATACATTTAATCAACAAAAGGAATGAATTTAACAATATTTGGTGAAAACAATTCAATTCTTAACAACAAGTAGAAATTTTAAAAAGATTATTAACGTCCACTCATTAAATGACGGTTGGGATTAACGCAGAACATCACTACTTCCGTTAAAGTAATCCGGTCGGCCATTACTTGTTAAAATTGAAAACGCAGTGATTGAAGACGGACTTGGCAAGAATTTCTGAAGACATTGTGGTTCTGACCGAAGAATTGCATGAAGCGTCATAGGATGGCATTTCTGTCGGGTTACATGTACCTTCGATTTCTTCTCGTGGAACAACAGAGAGAGATGCAGATGGAGCTCGTGTTGTGGCGATTGACATAGTAGATGAGCTACACGAAAGGTTGGTGATTTTGCGATTGTTATGATAAGGGTTAGTAACATTTGACAGACATGAACTAACTGAGCGTTTTTGTTCATCTGACAGGTGACGATTGTATGTCTTAAGAGAAGCTTCACAACGGTGGCCACTCATATACATTATCTGACGTGACTCGAATCCCTGATCACTCATGGCTGTTATTGATGTTGCGCGCAGACAGTGAGGTGTGTAAGTGTTCATGCATTTGGATGACTTGCAAATGTCGGACATGAAGCCACTGAATGATCTCTTTGCTAGATGTTTTGATGTGTACCAGAGATCTGCACTAGGATTATGCAGTGCATCTTTGAAACAAGAGTTGAACAAACTAAGAGCACTGCTGTCTGTCTTAGAGAGAAGCAGACGTAGCATTTTAACTGGACAGATCTCACTCTCAGGAACCTCATAGATTCTCTTTCCAGATGGAGCTTCTTCTGATCGAATACCCCCCTGGAAGTTTTTCTGTTGTGTTTCGTGGCAAAGAGTTACATACTGGCGATTGTTCTCATCCTTTTGAAAAAGAAACGAGTCTGTTCGCAGTTGATGGTGGAACTCTAATCCACGCGTAACAAGATGTATAGACAAGTGATACCACACACATTGTCGAAGAACAATTGGATTGTAAGGAGCGGAAAGGAAGTAAGAAGAAATTCGTTCAAGGTCTTCAGGATGAATGACAGATTTGTGGTTGGTAGCCCTTGATGCACCAGTTTTCGTCATTTCTTTGAGCATTCCATCCAATGTATGGTTTGCTGATTTGAAATCCTTGTCTCGAACAATATCCATGGACCTTTTAAGGTCTTGGAGGTACCGATTGATTGCCAAACGGATAGATTTTAAAGAATTTTTGTGGTAATTTTCAGCTTGTACATCCGTCAGTTCTTCTGATCTTTTGGAAGTTGATTTCGGTTTGGCTTCACAATAAAATCTCCTTAATTTTGTCGCGAGGACCTCTGGACTGACAGTTTTGAAATCAAGGACATCAGAAAAAGCCTCCAAGTGCCAATCTATAAATTTTAAATGAATTAATTGTTATTATTGTTTTAAATGTTTAATTTTTACTGTTTATTATTTTGTTTACATTTTTGAAATTGTTTTTCATTTGTTGGTTTTGTTTGTATTAACGTTGTTTGATTTGGTTTGTTTTTTTATTTCTGTTACTGTACAGTAGTACAATCAAAGAAAATAATATGCCTTTGTGCTGGTCAATGTTTTGTTATACATGAATTAAATCTGTAGAACATACATTTGCTTTATTTTCAAGGATATATCTACATCATCATTGTATGTTTTATTCTTTTTTTTGTTAATTTTTTTCAAATTGTTAATTTTAATCATCAGTTTTTGTAAATAAATTTGTGTTGTTGTTTTTTTACATTTAATTTTAGACATGTTAAGTTTCCTGATATAATTTTTAAATGAGCCAAACATATACCTTGGAAGAGTTTCACTCCCCATTTCGTATTTCGTTTGGTGGAATTAGACTGTCGGGAGTCCTCAAACATTTGAATCTGTTCTTCAGTCATAGATTTAAATCTCTTTGGGGGGCAGGCACCCCAGGTCTAGGAAGGCCCTCCATATCTGAAATTTCGAGCGCAGCCTCAACTTCTTTAGTTTCTTCTACACTTACAGGAGCCATAAATGGGAGATCCAATGAGGCCAAGATATCATTATCTAACAATAGATATAGTTCTGGCTCGTTTTCACTAATATTGAAATCACCATATTCTGCCATGTTTTGAGAAGTGAATGCCAAAAGCAGACGGATATTTTAAAATGCAAATTAATTATTTAATAAATTGAAAAATAAATGTATTTTGAACAGATTTTATTCTGTGTACTAAAATTATCGTGGTTTTTATGTGCAAGTATGTTTTAAACGCCTTCCTGTTGATTTCAGTCGGATTTGTTTTCGTAGTAAAAGTAGTAACCTAGTTCTCACGAGGTCATTGTATTCATACGCGCTCGTAGCGTGACCTCTTGACCCATAATGATGTTATGCAGAAATAACAGCGGATTGCGCAAACAGTGTTATAAAAGGGAAAACATTTGCAAGTGTAAATATATTAGGTTGTTGCTCATATAATAATCAACTCGCCATCTAAAGTATATTTTATTATTTACCTTTACACATTTATGGTGTTAAATTGTACTGGTTTGGATGTCACAGTTTTAACAATTCCAAAATTACACTATATCAGAATGCATGCATAATAATATCACATACATACATATTGCTATTTTACTGATCTTCAGAATATTTTAAAAGGACCTAGGTACAATTTGAGTACAACATTTTCAAATTTAGTTTTCCATTTTTAACGTCTATGATTATAAATGTAAGTATTTAAATGCCTTGTCAAACTTTTAAAGTCATTTATATATATATATATATATATATATATATATATATATATATATATATATATATATATATATATATATATATATTTATATATATATATATATATATATATATATATATATATATATTGAGTTACAAATAAATTGAAGAGTTAAAATTTTTTTTTGTTAACAAAGCTAGGTCTTGTGTAGGTTCCAATCAAACGTGCTTCATTGTGTGTATAATTGATGTTAAATCAGTTTATTAGGTCACCTGGGTCATCACTCAGTTGACCTTCTGCAATTGGTCTTTGTCCGTTGTCCTGCATCGTGTGGTCTGCGTCGTGTATCGGTATCGTGCGACGTGCGATACAATGTAACACTTTTACACTTTTAACTTCTTTTTGAAAACTACAAAGTCAATGGTAACCATGATAACCTTGATATGAAGCATTTTCATGGTAACAGAAATCTAAATTGTGAAATTCATGGCTCTACCACCCCGGAGCGCCATAGGCGGGGCTAAATTTGTCCAAAAAAGTTTTTAAAAATTAATGCTTGGTTATAATGCCCATTAGGTCTTATACCAAAATCGTGAAATTCATGGTCATTGGGCCAGGTAGTCAGGCTTAAGGTTGGGGCCAATATAACCATATAGTAAAAGTTTATTAGATCTATGAATATCTTTTTCTTTACTCCCACACATGTTGGGAAAAAAATGAAAATAGTTATGATGTCAACGAGCTCATCTTTTTAAATTGTGAAATTCTATGGCCCCTGGGTAAGGTGTTCAGGCCGTAGAAGTGGAGGCAAAATGGCCATATAGTGTTAATGCATATATGTTTAAAAATCTTCTCTACTATCACACATTTGTAAGAAAAACTGACTTCATAATTATGTTAACTAGGTGCATGTAGTCCTCGACTTAAATTTAATGTCCCTTGGAGAATGGGTTTTGACTCCAGGTGGGACCAAAATAGATGTACAGTGTAAATGCATATAGTGTTTAAGAATTATCTTGAAGTTCTTTACTCCATACACTTGTAAGGAAAGTTCAAAATTTTGTAGACCAGGAGGCCCACTTCCAAAATTATGAATTTCCTGTCCCCCGAGATAAGGGCTCTGACTCTAGGGCGGGGTGAAAATAGTCAATTAAGTGTAAATGCACTTAATGTCTTAAAAATCGTTTTCTTTATTTCTAATGATACCGAATATCAACTGACTGCATATAAAGAAAGAAAATAAAACCATTTATCAAAATTTTAAATTTCATGTCTTCCAACATAGGGATTTGAATCTAGGGTTGGGCTAAAACACTCAAGTAGTGTATAGGGTTTGGGTTCTTAACACAGGGTGGTGTGGTTAAAATTGTCATTTAGTGTGTTAATGTATATAATGTTTAAAAACATCTACTGGCACAAAATATAAACTACATGTAACTGCATATTAAGAAGAATAAAAAAAATATGCTGTCATCTTTAATAATATTTCATTTCGCCTACATGTAAGAAAAAGATTATGGCGGGGGGGGGGGGGGGGGGGGTCAGTATATATTTGTTTCATAATTTGATTGAGTGAATTCACATATTTGGAAAAGCAAAAAAAAAATGAATCTGTCTTTCAAAGTTAAGATATTGTGTAAGCAGTTAGAAAGACTTAAGGCAGTAAATGGAGTTATCGTCCTTTGTTCTTCCTCTGTTTGCTTGTTCATATCTAGTGATTAATCATTGAATATAATGTAATTAAGAAGTTGTATGATCAAAGAGTTATGCAAGTATTTTTATCATTTGAAACAAGTGATAATCAAAATCTCTGATAATTAGAACGTGTAAAATTATTTTGGTTTAATGCCAGAGAGTGATCACAGGTCAATGAATGTCGAATATTCAAAAGCTGGAACAGGAGATGTGAGAAACACTTTGGAGGTTGTTTTAAATAAAACTTATATACTTTACCCACCTTGGTTTAGTTTATCTATGAAAACATATAAATAATAAACGGTAATGCAAGTATAATTCAAGACCAATATAGTCTACTCTTTCATCGTCAATAAAAAGAATTTCATAATATGGGGACTTGTATTTCGTAATAATTTTAATCTTTTTTCACACGTAATAATATGATACATGTAGAATAATGACAATATTGTAGAGACTATTTTACATATAACAAGAAATAATATTGACAAACTTAAATTTACCTAAATTTTATGAAAATGACACTTATTCTTCAGACATAAGGTTCATTTCATTTTTTACATAGAATAATGACCGGGGTAATAAAAGAAACAAGTTGCTGTCCTTTAAAAAAGGACTACAATACGTGTACCATTTGCATGTGTTTCCAACGAAAACGTGAAAGCCTTAAGATTATCAGAGATTCCAGCTCTAGCCCTCTGCTTTTAACCACTAAATTTGTACGTTGTGTTACGTGTACATGTATGTATAGCCCTGACTCTTTATCTCAGAATTTAAAGGGTTCATACTTCTAAAATAATTATGATTTATCTATGAATGAAGTTTGCATGTATAGTATCAGGCATTCGGTGAATTCTACTAGTTGCGCACACATTACTGTACGATTCGCACTACTTTGTTAACTAACGTTATGCAGTGACAGCTTTGTGTAAATTAAAAATTTCATATTTTGATGCATTTTTCTGGAGATTTAAACTTTTACACAGTGACATAATTATTCAATCGTACTTAAATGCTTAAAAAAATTAATCGGGAAGTTCTCTAGCCTTGCCTTCTATAAAAGTAAAGTTAAGTTACATGTGTATTCGGAAAACAACAAAACATTGCAAATTATGCTATTTGATGTATGTTGTAGTTTCGGCATAACATAAACTTATTTCAAAATACTGATAGTTCATATCACATGCCAATCATTTCTTTAAAAGGAATACTTTGTTTCTGTACTGTTTACCGACAACTTTACAATTACAGCGCCTTTGAACTTATGTGTGTATATGGCACGGAATTCCGATCCCGATTCAGATAAACGTGTGCTAGCCTGGTTCCCTGACCTACCCATTACGCACAGGAACCAGGCTAGCTCATGCGCAGGCTAAATTTTCCCCATAGTATCCGGTTTAACCTCGCTTATATATTTTCTGCGTGGACCTCAGGGTCCACGCAAAAAGACTCCCCCCCCCCCCCTCGTCATTATTCTTAAAAACTACAAGGTCAGGTGTTATCAATCATACTTTTACTTTTTAGGATGAGAGGAATCTAGATTGTAAAAAACTATTACATGTACATAACCACCCCAAGGCATCAACAACAATTTTAAATTGTTGTATTTCCAAGAAACCTTTTTATTGCAAAATTCATTGTCCTTAAGTCAGGGGTTAGACATTAAGATAGGGCCAAAATAGCCTTGTATTAAATATTAGAATTCTTTTAATCTACTCCAATATAATACTAGAGAAAAACTAAATTTATGGGTATAATGTCCATGGAAATCTCTACCTAGATTGTAGAACTCATGGCCCTTAGGTCAAAAGATCAGACCTTAAGGCGGAATCAATATGGTCATACGGATAAAATGTATTAAAGTGTCTTTGAAAACCGTTTTTTCTACTTCTACAGCAGGGGAATAAAAAACTGAATGCATGGTTATGAAGACAACGATGTTTCTACATGCGATTTTCATGACCCCTGGGTTTAAATATTTTTTCCACTGGGGTTAAGATGTAAATGATCAAAGATTCAACAGACAATTGCCCCCTTTTATAATTTGATGTTTGCTAAAATCAAATTATGAAGGCGGGAGTAACAGTAAGATAAGTCTTTGATAAGGGTTTTCACAAAAAAACATACTTTTGAGACTTCTTGACATATTCATCTATGGTCTATGGTTCTCAGGTGACCATCAGTGCCTCTTGTTTAAAAATTAAGAGTGTAGGCATAATCATTCCATGCCTTTACATCAACGTCTGACAATATACGCGTAAAGTAATCTTAAAATCAAACATCTGTTTTGAATATAAAAATATTTTTTGACGGTTTGTTGAAATCAATTAATATTAATGATATTTTCAAAGAGCGATAAGTGTTAAAACTTTAATATTCAGGTACAACTTTAATATAATGTTTGTTATTTATTGTTTACCCTAGCACTATGTGTATTTCGGAGGGGAACGCTATGTTGACCTTGGACTTGGCTCTCACAGGGTAAAATGCAGAGTGCATCGAGATTTTAGGTGTGTGTTTTTACATTTAAAAAAAGTAAATCTATTTGAATAATTTTTCCGAGCGACAACACTTTTGCAACTTCTTTTCATGCGTGTTTTTATTTCGTATGTGATGATTTTTTTTTTTGCTTTTTAGATTGATTGTCGTAGCCGATAAAAACGTGGTGTACAACGAATTCCCGATTCCTTTGATAAACCGGCTGGAGAAACATTTTCTTAATATTTCAACATTGCTTTCACATTCACAACTAAAACTCACGGAAGATCTAGATGAATGGGCGAATGCATTATCACATTGTGAAAATAAAGAGTAAATATATCTGTTTTTAAAAACTATTTTATACAATTATGTTTCAAAAAATGATAAAATTCAAAAAAGCCATTTTCCTCTTGATATAGATTACATCATTCAATTGGTATCAGTTTCATTTTACTATTTAATATGAACACAGTATGATAGTCAAAAGAAAACATAAACTCAAAAAGGGATAGGGTGGGACATGTGATTTATTTTAATTAAATCACATGAATAGGTAGAATAAGGTTAACCATCATCGCGAAGCAGGATACATTAAAAATGAATGGTATCTGTCAAGCACTGGACCAGTTTTTCAATAATTAAAAAGTTTGGAATAAAATTTTTAAAATCTGCATTTCAGGGATGATGAACATCATGATAGGGATATTTTTTTAATTGCAATAATTGCAATATTATATTTCTTTCACAAATATACGCATGTAAATAGGTTTGTTAATATTATTCATTTGGTTAATGTTCACAGAGAGAAAATGACAAAAATGGATGTTTTTATTGGATATCATGCGGATACTTGTGCCTCAATTATCCTTTATATATGTCATGAACTTTATGAAAAAAACTACGATGACAGTAATAGCAACAGCAATACCAGTGACGATTGTGAAAAGAAAGACAAGAAAACGGACGACATTAATGAATGGGTTAACAATAACAAAACCAAGGTGTGTAACTTAGCAAAAACAAATTAACAGCAAACCTGCAATCTTTCGTTTATCAATCGGTGCATTGGTCAAGAAAGGATGGAGAGTACAGAAATATTTCATTTGCAATGCATAGTTAAATATTGTAGATCTTTTTTATACAACATGTGGTCTGAAATATTTTGTTTTGAAAAAAAATCTAAAGGTCACTGCATAAAACTTATGAATTGTAAATCAAACAGATACTTGACCAATCAAAAGACCTTCTTTTGTGGTGTTCTACTCCGGATGCAGTTCTTCGTCTTGGAATGACAAAACTGAAGGAAGAAGAAAAAAAGGACATTTGTGAAAAATACTTTTTTCAACAGACACATGAAGACTTGTGGTCATGCATTTGTCACCATTTAAATAAAAGCAAAACAGAACACAAAGCCATTCGACTCCAAGTAAGTATCATTCTTTTCATTGCAAACGCTGAATGTTTGTACATGTATTATCGAAACAAATTCCAAAATCGTATTTTCTGCTCTCATTTTGTCTGTCCTCTGTCTGTCCGTAAACTTTTCACATTTTCAACATCTACTCTTGAACTACTGAACCAATTTCAACCAAACTTGGCATAAAGCACCCTTACTCAACGGGAATTTAAGTTGTAAATATTAAGGATCACGCCCATTTTTAGTGGAAATAATTAGAAATGATTGAAAATTATGAGAAATTTTCAAAATCTTCTTCTCAAGAACCATTTGGCCAGGAAAGCTGAAACTTATGTGGAAGAATCCTCCGATAGGGTAAATTTAATGAGAATAAGGACCTTCGGGGGTAGGGTGGGGTCACAATGGGGGTTAAATTTTTACATAGGAATATATAAAGTAAATCTTTAAAAATCTTTTTCTCAGAAACTAATCAGCCAGGAAAGCTGAAACTTATATGGAAGCATCCTCAGGCAATATAAATTCACAGTTGTGATAACCATTACCCCCGGGGATAGGATAGGGCCACAATAGGTGGTTGAACTTTTACATAGAAATATATAGAGTAAATCTTTAAGAATCTTCTTCTCTAAAACTAATCAACCAGGAAAGCAGAAGTTTGAATGGAAGTATCCTCAGGTGAAGTTGATTCAATGTTGTGAAAATCCTGACTCCCTGGGGGATAGGATTAGGTGTGAAGGGGGGAGGAGGCAAAAATGTACATGGGAATATATAGAGAAAAATCTTTTTTAAAAACCAATTTGCCGAATGAAATCAACCTCAGATAATGTAGATTAAAATATGTTCAACTCAAAATTTTGAGGAGTAGGTGGAGCCACATTTGGAATTCAATTTTACAAAGGAAAACATTTTTAATTATTCACAAAAACTGAAATGTTATATGGTTTTACTTTTATGCTAGAATTTAGTAGGTGTAGAGCCCCTGTACGATTCTGGGCCTCACAAGGGGTTCAGAGTTTAATGTAGGTTTATATCCCATATATAAACAATTGTTTAGGATGGTTTTGAGAGCTGCAATGCTTAACATGTGATATGACTATAAAATCATCCTGTTAGAAAAGGGACTTGATTATAAACATAAGAATATTCAGGGTGAAATTTTTTTTTTTTATTTATACAGGCTCTACATGTATTATTCTACATTGTCAAGATAGTTTGTATTATGACTCCATTAAGCTGATTTTATCATACCTGTTGTTCCTCAAGTGAGCGATGGGGCCCATTGACCTCTTATTTTAAACTACAGATAACTACCAATTCCAGTCTACTGACGCCTGGTGAAGTAAGAGATAATGTTGGATGTGCAAACTTAGATCCAAATTTTGTTTCCATTCTTTTTCTGCAATCTTTTGATACAGAGCAACAGTTTTGTCGACAGTTAAGGTAAGTTTCTAAGAAAAAAAGTCAGAACTAGAAATAAAAAAAAGTAACAACATTAAAATACGTTCTGCTATTAATGTTAATAAATTGATATAATTTTCTCACAATTTGATAAGCTGGTTAATGTTGAATTGTAAGCGTCAGAATGGTATAAATGTGATTAATGCATATGAAATAATGTTGTGTATAATACTGAAAATGTTAGTTACAATTTAAAATATTTTTAAAACAGCAGATCTTTTGATCTTAAAAAATAATTTCACATTTCATTACCTCAACATTTTGCTCAGGTACATTTAATATGAGTGTTTTAAAGTGTTTATGAAATAGGTAGTATACAGTTAATATATAGATTTTATTAGGATTTGATTATAATCAACCACCCTTAGCAGTTACTCTGGCAAACGGAGATAAATAGTATTTCGACCTAACTTAGCTCTTTAAAATTTTTGATAAATTCGATGTAATCTATACAGAAGCATTATTCTAAAAATAAGATTTTTTGTAAATGCCTTGAAATAGTCAGATTTTAATGGTTCGAACAATTTTGATATGTTTTGAAACCATATGTATTTCTACAGCAGAATTGAATAGGACAGGTTTGCTGTCATTTATTACCAAAGCGTCGTTTAATCTAAATATATGACGAGAAAGACAAAGACTATACTTAATTATCATATGTTTGTAAATGAATGGTTTGAATATATTTTTTTTTCAGAAATACTCTAAAATCTTTATTTTTTTTAATTTAATTTATTTTAAGACAGTTTTTAACATAAGCCCCTTTTTTGCACAAAATTTTCGAAAATAAGCCTGTTTTGAAAATAAGTAAATCATACCAATGTCAATAAAGAAAGATTTTAGACTACCGTAACGTCTCCTGCGTGTATAATACACCAGAAAATTGGGTGTAAAAGGCTTTAAAAAACCAAGCTGTTCATTTGCATAATACACCCCCATACCAAGAAAAAGAAATTTAATATTTTTTTGGAAACTTTTTTACTTATCGATGTGCACGTGTTGACAAGTTATATGTATTTGAATTGCTTAATTTGTTTAATTGAAAGTTAATCCAATTATTAGCTATTGTAAAATAAACATTGTGAAGAAACGTCTCAATGTCGTATATAGTCATTATGAAGCCTTACAATACATCGCTTTATTTTTAACAGTGTCAATCACTGTACAAAACAATTACAGGTACTGCATAACGAGACACTTAAAGTAAATAAGTTTTAAATTTTAATTATTGTCCGAAAGCCTAAAATACTCATTCGAAATTCGAGATTCAAAATACGAGATCTGGAATACGAGATCAAAGATTCGAAATTCGAGATTCAATATCTAAATTAACCAATTAAATCATAGACCTGAAAACTGTTTTAGCGACATCAAACTGTTCTAAATATAGACCATGCATTCGGACATGCTCTTACCTACAAATAAATGTCTTTATACCTCCTATATATGTAGTTGTTATTTAATGGTTAAATAAACTTTGATGAATTAACTCCACACAGTATATACAATTTAATTAGGGATAACACTGTGTAATTTTCGAATCTTACTAAATGTATTCTAACCCGATACATTTTAAGCCGAAGTGTATTCGCCCCAACTGTGCAAAAAAAAAAGTTCACGAAGAAAAATCTGTTTAATCTAAAACATTAAAATTAAGATTGGTTTTAGCTATGAAACAAAATAATCAACCTTTCAAAATATAAATTTAGGTTGTGATAAAGATCAAATTTTTTTAAAACCATAAAGGTTTATAATTTTCCTCCTCAACTACAACAATCCAGATACAAATAGTGTATTGTAATATAGCAATGATATTGTCAAGATTTCGAGATTAGAGAGAGAGAGAGGGGGAGAGAGCAAAAAGAGAGAGAGATTTGAGGTGTCAAATTCAATTTTCATTGAATTTCAAGTATTAAGGCATAACCGCATCAGAAGGGAGTGCAAGCAGAGCGAACAGAATTGCTTAAATCCGCGGAACACATTGCATTATCACTAGTGTATTTATATATTATGTGTAAAAATACGTATAAATACAAATAATTATTGAGTTTGGAAATACCTAATATTTTTTTATAAGAGCATGTACAGATAAGCTTTATTTAGAACAATTTGATGTCGCTAGGATACAGGTTTTTAATTCCTTGATTGGATTGGTAAATTTAGAAATAAAATCTCAAATTCCTAACATTGAATCACGTAATTCGAATGAATCTCGAATTTTGAATCTCCAATCTCAAATGAGCCTTCTGGGCTTTCGTATTATTGGTAATCGTCCTGCACTCAAATAGACTATAAAGTCCAACAGGAGAAAAGTGCTGGATATTGTTAAACAAACATTGACCGTGAGACGAATCAACAGGTGGCAGATTATTGAATGGCAAATACAGTGGCTAGAACTTAACTCTGCATGGAATGGTGATCATAGTGAATAAATGAGCATGAAAGCACAGGGGCCAAGCCCGTTTTAACGTTAATTTCAATGTAACCATAAATAAAGAAAGGGGTCGAACTCTGACCCAGATAAAAAACTACCAGCTCGCTTCAAAAGCCTAATAAATCAATTATTTTTTACAACACTTGCAAAATGCGTGTATTTTTCAGAAAAATAATGTCTAAGATACACTCATGCCGAATTTCAAGTTGATGGGTCTTAAAATAGCGGAGATATACGTCATTATTCTCTCGAATTCGCCAGTTTATTTTTATACTTGTATAGTATTGCAACAAGTCGAGAAACATTCGCACTAATCTTTTCAAATCTCACATCAAATGCACGCTACTTACATCCTTAAATTCCGATAAAATTCCGTAAATACTCTCCAAACTTGGCTTTTATTCTGCAGCCACATTGACTTCTGACGGGGTCAGCCATTTTGACGTCTTCGAGAAATACGGATTCTGATTGGACCATCAGGAATATTAACCAATGAAAATGAGTTTAACATTTTCTATCACAATGACCGGTCTGGTCAGAAGTTGATGTGGCTGCAGAACAAAAGTTAAGTTTGGAAGGTATTTACGGAATTTTATCGGAATTTAAGGATGTAAGTAGCGTGCATTTGATGTGAGATTTGAAAAAATTAGTGCGAATGTTTCTCGACTTGTTGCAATACCGCTGTTGTCAGAGGCAAAATCCCATCGTGAGCCCTGGACCGGTTAATGTCCGAGTAAAAATAAACTGGCGACTTCGAGAGAATAATGACGTATATCTTCGCTATTTTAAGACCCATCAACTTGAAATTCGGCATGAGTGTATCTTAGACATTATTTTTCTGAAAAATACACGCATATTGCAAGTGTTGTAAAAAAATAATTGATTTATTAGGCCTTTGAAGCGAGCTGGTAGTTTTTTTATCTGGGTCAGAGTTCGACCCCTTTCTTTATTATGGTTACATTGAAATTAATGTTAAAACGGGCTTGGCCCTTGTGCATGAAAGTAACAATAAATTAAAGACACGTGACCACTTTTGATTTAAATACTACAGATTTTTACCTGGATATCCCATTTTAGAGCAAACAAGTAGTCAACAATCGATGTCATGATAGTGTTCTCTTCGTTACGGATTTTTGATATGATAATAAACCACAATTTAAAAACGGCTTTAAGCCCCCACTTTCTTATCAAAACTTAAAATAAGCCTCGGCTTAATTTTAAGGTTATAGGGTATTGTATTTCGATTACGTACAAATAATGCATCGTAGAATTTAATGGTGTTGGTTTATCTTTAAATATTACACAACATCTTTCATGTGGGTTTTTTAATCTATAACTCGATATTCTTGCCGGAAAAGCCCAAGAATTCATACCTTAAAAATGTGCATAATTATTCAAATACAGCGAAGAAACTGGTTACCATGCGAAATTACATAATGTTTATTTTAGAATACCTAATCTAAAATATCAGCTTCCGTCAATACTTCAGTACCTTGATCGATTTATCTGATTTGTTTGAAGTCAATGGCAATATAAGGTACCATATGGGACTACATTTATATTTTTGTACTTCAATTGAGCCCCGCTCCGCCGTTGCCCTTTCACAACTGGCTCTAAAACCCCTGTCCGTATGAAAATCCCCTGTCTTCCCATGTCACCCCCTGTTTTTTCACTGTCGTCCCCTGTACAACCCCTGAGTGCCACTGTATAGAGCCCCTGTATACCCTGTCATTCCCTGTGCGCCCCTGTACATATCCCCTGTGTGCCACTGTGAGTCCCTGTCACCCCCTGTACGCCCCTGTCATACCCTGTAAGCCACTGTATACCCCTGTACGGCTTTTGACTTGGTTTTTTTTCAATATTATTTTCTTAATTCAACTTTTGAAATCACATATGTTATATTTTGAGCTATAAATCAATATTTGCACTTAGCAGCGCCGAATCACAAGACACACTGTTATCGTAATTTTAAAATCACATGTTTTAGTTGATAATTTATTGATACTTAGATAATCATGCTAACAATCAAAGACTTGAGATTCATCGTGTGGTAAACCTCAGGTGCGGGCGGGATTATTTTTGATATTAGGTGTGAAAGCCCTTAGGGCATGTAGTCCCCTAGAGCTCGGGAACATCTCCACTCCCTTATGTTTTGAAAACAGACATAAAAAGTTCGACGTAGAGTGGTTTATTTATTTTCTAAATTGTCTACAGATATATATGTTCACTTTACTTATGAATATCTTAAACCTATGAATCATATGATTCTTGGTAATAAACATTACAATACAAACTAAAAGATCAAGTGCGGCACATGGGTTTTTAATTTTGTATATATCTAAACATATAGGTGCACACTAAAACCAATAAATCAGTCAGGATGTAGAATTTATTAATAATCAGCCATGTAACGATAGAGTACACCTCTCTTCTCTTTTTAACCAAGTTCTTTGTTATACCTTTATGAATTTTCCTTGAATAGCAAAATAAAGCATGAATAGCTTATAAAAGTTTAAGAAATAATTATATAAGCTTAAGAAATTATTTTATTATGTTTGTTTACTTTGTGTCTGATCGGCTTTTTGGACTCTTGAATTGACTTTTAACTGATGATTTATTCTCATAATCATTTTCATTAATTTCTAAAATATAATTTTCATATCTCTTTCTACTGCAAAGTGAAAGCTAATTAATTGGCAGTGATCAGAAATCTGCCGCCAAGGTCAGAACATGTAAATGTGTATTCTATACGTGTAGGAGTTTATATAGATATTGAGGAATTTAAAAAATGAGAGAGAGAGAGAGGGGGAGAGAGAGAGAGTTTGCATTGATTAAAAATTACTAATAGTTTACCCGGGAATTAATTTCCTAATAAGTAAACATGCAATCCTAATAAATTTTCATAACCATTTGTCTATAATTATTTAGATTAACTTAGACCTGTCAAATTGATTTTTAATTCATCAATGTTTTATTCTATACCAGATCAATTGATCAAAAAACTTGAAGACACATGATTAACAACTAGCTAATTGAAGCTACAATTTTCAAAGGAGAGGATGTTGATATTTTTTTTTCACTCGGTCAGTGATTATATAATAGCTACTGTACACAGCCCTTCTTGACAATTTGCAATGCACGGTAGCGAGATAGGAGAAAAGAGATGAAAGACAGACGTGTACATGTATATATACACACTTCCTTAGATCTGAATGGTCAGGCAGTGATTATATAATAGCTATATATACTGTATACAACCCTTCTTGACAATTTGCAGTGCGCGGTAGCAAGATTGGGAACAATGAGGTGACAAACACACGTGTACTTGTATATACACACACGTCCGCAGGTCTGGATGCTCGGTATTGCTACACAATAATGCAATATGTTGTTTAAACACCCCTTATTACTTTTTTCCCAGTCAGTCAAGTGAAGAAACAAGAAATTAAAAAAATTCGATTTTTCAGTTCTGAGAATTTCAAATATGAAAAGATTAAAGAGCTTAAGTTTCAGAAAATTATTTGGCACGGTGTATTGAATTAAATCTGTATCATAATATTGCTCTTTTATATTTTTCATTGTTCAAATCAAATTTAAATAAATGTATATTTTTCTAATCCGAAACCCGGAACATTGCTTAAGATAAAGCATGTGTGTATATATGTTACACCGTTACCGGCATTTGTATACAGTCATGCATCAAATCATTCATTGACCGTATTATTGCTCTATATGCATGAGGACAATTCTATTCAATGATGCATATAAATAACTAAACTGGAAAATGCACACTGATTAAAATTAAAAGTGTCAATGGATCGGTCTAATCCCCCCTTCCGACCAAAATCAACTCTCTCTCTCTCTCTCTCTCTCTCTCTCTCTCTCTCTCTCTCATGATATATAAAAAAACAATACTGACAGCAATTATCGACGATTTACATGAACTTCATAAAGGCTGTTTAATTCTATGCATCATTTCACTGATCAAAACAGTAAAAATAAAGGTGATCATTTCATCATTTCGATCGGTGTGTGGTTATCTGCATGTGCTGATCATGTTCTATATTCTGCGCTTTATCTCAGTCAGGTTACATGGCACAGAACATTGCAGATTTCACGCACTCATCCACTTATTTTTCTTTTTTTTCTTTCTATTTTATTTTTACAAATTACAGAACATGGTCATTTGTTTAAATGCATGTAATAAAATAAGCGGTTTATCGGTATACAAGCATATCTTGATTTGTGTCAATGTTGAGTCAAAATTATTAACGCTTGTAATAATATTGCCCTCTATGAAATGCAAAGAAAAACAAGCACCGTCTAAAATATGAATGCTAAATATAAATTTTTAAAAATCCGAATTAATTAAAAGTTATTTATTTACTTAGCGAGCAGTTAAAGACCGTACAGGGGATGTCAGGGGCATGCACAGGGGCAGACAGTGGCTTACAGGGGATAACAGGGGCGTACAGGGGGTGACAGGGGCTTACAGTGGCACACAGGGGTTGTGTACAGGGGCGCACAGGGGATGACAGGGTATACAGGGGCTCTGTACAGTGGAACACAGGGGATGTACATGGGATGGCAGTGAAAACACAGGGGGTGACAGGGGAAGACAGGGGATTTTCATACGGACAGGGTTTTTTAGAGCCAGTAGTGTTTGGTCCGTCTGTCAGTCCGAGATCTTTTGTCCGGAGGATATCTTCTTTCCCCTTAGTTCAATGTTCCTCATACTTCACCCACAGAGGAGCGCCTTTGGGTAAAGGGTGTGCAGTAACCTTGAACCATGTTTCTAGGTCTAAAGTTAAGGTCATAACAGAA